>NW_026622635.1:0-265000 GCF_015846415.1 Triplophysa dalaica | reverse complement strand
GCGACGTGTATCCTCCACTACTTTCTGAGGAGATCTGAAGAGGCACCTGCTGTGTGGGTGCAAGGTGCAGAGGAGTCCCTCCAGAGTCTCGGTCGGGTTGCAGCCAATAATTCTGCCAGAGAGGCCATCCGGGTCAGGGACAGTTTCATGACTCACTTTTCTGCCGAGGGAGCAGTCTTGTGGCAGCCGACTGAATAGTTTTTGTTCATTATATACTGTGCTGTTTATGTCCTTTATGTTTAGCTCTTATAATTATTCCCATCCTTTTGTTTTTCTTTTAATTTCCACACTTTAAATATTGAAAATAATGAATAGTGAATGTACATAATTATTATTCTAGTCTTAACATAGAAATAATATTTTTATGTAACAAATGTTAATAATGATTTACTATGTTGTGCACAAAGTAACACACCAAAACGTTTGGACATTGTATAGAACATTTATTTAAAACCAATATAAAAAATAATATAAAAACTATATACAAAGGACATTTACAACTACCTACATTCAGGACTAAAAAGGATCTTGCTTTGAAGAGGGAAGAGTGAGGGCCAAAGTGAAGTAGAGGAGAAAGGAGAGAAAGTCTGTTTCATTCCCTGCAGAGATTGCTGCCTCCTTTTTCTAAACTACTCTATAGGTTGCAATTGTTTCAAATTAAGGACAACTGTGCTGCTTTCATAAATTAATTTATGAATTTGAAATTAAACAGATTCAGTCTGAGGCGGCGATCTCTGCATGGAAGGGACCAGACTCAAGAGGAAGAGCTCATCCTCTGAGCATGGAGGCGGCGCTGGGGCTACAGGACAGGTTCGGAGTGCCTCTAGGAGCTGCCGCTCCACCTCTGATGGCTGCTCCCTAGGCGTTCTCAGAGCTCTTCTTCTTGGTGCTGTATCAAATTATAACACATTTTGTACAATGAGAAGGCAGAAAAGGATTAAACTCATTCACAAACCGTCAGTGTTGTGTGAGGCTATGAGTGCTTACTGTAAATATAATATCCATGTAGACATGGTCATTAATGCCTGTACACACCTCTGGGTACAGCAGCAGATGCTGAAGAGCCGGCAGGGGAAGCAGCAGCAGGTTCTGGCAGAGGGGACCCAGGCTCACTGCCATCAAAAGAACCAGTCGGCTCTGTCATTACAATTTTAAATATTAATACAACATTACACACATTGCACATTACACCTTTACAGAGAAATTAATTTAGACTTTTCATCATTAAAAACAACAACATATCTGCCCTGTTGTATTGCTTCACTTGTCAACACACCTACTGCTGCTGCTGCTGCCTCGCCCTGGTGCTCGGCTGGTCATACCCTGCGGCCTGATTCTCCTCAACCCCCCTCTCCATATTCTAGGAAAGACAGGACCGCAGAGTACTCTTTCCCTGACCCTGCTGCTGACACACTCCTCTTCTCAGTCTTCTTTCTCATCTCCTTTAAATATGTGTCCCTCAAACTCTTCCACTTCTTTCTGCAAACTTCCTCTGAATAAACACATCAACTCTATAGCGGGAAAGTAGTTGTAAAATACGGCGAATAAGCTCAATAAGCTCAACCGGCGTTAGCTACCTTGTAGTCTCAATATGTATATATATAGCTCAAATCTAAGAGCGTTTTTACATCTTACCAGATTCTCCGACCTCCACACTCACTTTCTTCCGAGCAAGATCCATCTCATTCCTGTTTCTATAAAAGTAAGAAAAAGAATCATAAAGCTCCGGGTGTCCACAAACAGCAACGAATAATTTTTCCTCCATTTTGTCCTCCAGTTTCGGATTTCTGCCTCCGCTCGCTACATCGTCTAATCACCTCACTTCTAGAGCAAGCTCCTTATTGGTTAACGCGGCGTGAATTTTCGCCAAAGTACAGATTTTTCGAATCGCGCGAATGAGGCGCCGTGAATTGCGCAAATGAGGAGGCGTGAATTTTCACATCGCGCGAATGAGGCGGCGTGAATTGCTAGAATGAGGCGGCGTGAATTGCGCAAATGAGGAGGCGTGAATTTTCACCAAAGTACAGATTTTCCGAATCGCGTGAAAGACGCGAATATAGCGTTTGTGTGATTCGCGCCGCCTTTGCGCATGCAGAACTGGAAAACATTTGGCTTCATAAGTTTGATCCATTAAGATTTTCACTGGATTATTGCTGGTGCAAAAGCCATACTGCTTTCAAACTGCTGGTCGAGGAATTCTTGTGCGATGTCCACTGGTTGCAAACTACTATGCATGAATAAACCATGCTTTTGTCTATCATGCAGCCTCTGGTCCTCAGTGATCTCATTGTCTTGATTCTTAGTATTGTCCTCTTTATTAGGGAACACCGTGGATATGACTTCCATGTAGCAGGAGGAAGCTACAGTGAAAGGGAAATGACAACTTGCGGAAGTGGTGGGGTGATGCGTTTTTTAAAGTAAAAGATAAATCTCCTTAGGTGATCTGACGCTCAACTGACGGAGGTGACAGGGGTGAGTGAAGAGAATAAAGATTGGTATCCGCACCTGCCAAAATCTGCGATCTGGCGTGACTGTTGGAGAGAGAGAATTGAGGGAATGGCGCCCGCTTGTGCGTCGTGCGGAAACAGGCTCGCGTTAGCGTTGGCAGCGGCACCGAAGAAATGTGGTCCGGAGACCAGCGCTTGTGTCCCTAGCGGTGGCAGCCTAGCACTAGAGACGTATGGGTTAACCAGGGCTCCTGAACGTTACCGACCAGCTGCAGTAGATGTGGTCTTCTGCGCATCAAGCTGAGATGCTGCGGTCTGCCGGAGTTGCTCGGCCGGAATATCCGTGGCTTCCAGCGCAACCGGAGCGGTACCTAGACTCGCTGAAGGCCTGCTGCGGTGGCTCGAGTGAGGGAGGCCATGCCGAGCCGCGGTGATAGATTGCCCGTGCCTGGAATGGACGGGACCCCAAGTCGAACCTGACTCGTCGTTGGCAGCAGCCTGTCGGGCCGACCTCATCGAGGTGCGTCAGCCTGGGACGACACGTAGAGGGTGTAGAATCTGGTTTCGAGTTGGTGAGGGCCAGACGTTGGTGAGGGCCAGACGAAGGCTCTGGACCGTACACTTGCGGAATGCAGGTATCTTGGGGAGCGCAGAGGCGTAAGATGACGTCGGTGAAAGAGGTGGAGATTGCGCCATAGGGAGAGATGACGAACCCTTCCGCTTAGGTGCATGCCACTCAGAGCGGCAAGGCTGGCGGCCCCGATGCGAAGCTTGGGAATCAACTGTATAATCCGACCCTGAGCTGGAGAGCTGGGGTGCGCATGATGGCGCTGAAGGATCTGGAACATCAGACACCATGGGAATGACGGGAGTCTCAAACATCGTAAAAAAGAAACTAAATGATGCTTATCTGGCGAGATAGATCAGGTAAGATTGTTTGTCTATTTATGATAGACCTTGCTTGAGCTGATAGGCCAGATGCGGTGATTGCTGATGATGTACCAGCAGAGTTGATTGTGATGAGATTGCGTGCGTGGGCTGATGATGGAACAGTGGGCTGATTATATGCTTAGGTTCCTCCCGAACTTTCTTAATTAAACATCATTTCAATGTGTGTGTCTTATGCAGCTCCTCAACATATATGAAGCCAATGCCGGGGTTCACAGATTTTTCCTGAATGTTTCATGTCCGAATAAAATTGGTCCCCATGCACAAAGACAGAATTAATGTCACTGGTGCTCCACTGAAACACATTTTTCATTTTACACATCAGTATTGCAGTTAAACTGTTAACATCACATTGGTTGCCATAATTGACAAAACAAGCATCTCCTTGATGGAAAGAGCCTGTGATGTAGGCTTTCTGTGGACACAAATCAAAAACAACATTATCTGTCATTTTGGAATCTTTGTGAGACTTTGGTTGACACTTTGGTTCGGGGTTTTGACCAGAGTGTTGACCAGAGTGTTGACCAGAGTGTTGACCAGAGTGTTGACCAGAGTGTTGACCAGAGTGTTGACCAGAGTGTTGACCAGAGTGTTGACCAGAGTGTTGACCAGAGTGTTGACCAGAGTGTTGACCAGAGTGTTGACCAGAGTGTTGACCAGAGTGTTGACCAGAGTGTTGACCAATGTTATCGCTGTTGTGATAAACACAATGTTCTGTTAATTCTGCTAATTTTTTAAGAGGTGGCAGAGCATCTCCAGGATCAGGAACCATCCGGTCCACCGTTCTTTTCTTGGCTGCATGCGAACGCATACTCTTCTTTGTACGGGGCATTCTGCACACAAAAACAAATAAAGTTACACATTACTGCATACTAATAAACAAATACAATAACAAAACACACTCAAGCATTAAATGAATCAATACTATCAAGAATCAACATATTAAGCTAAAAAAAGTAACAGAAAAGCTTTAGTACACTACCCATGATTTTTTTGGTCAATATTCTTTCAGAGAGATTCAGCAAAACCAGTTTTTAATCTCACATTTCACAGCCCTGTGAATGAGGTGAGCAGACATGCACTTTATCAAACAAATGAGTCCCTCATAGGTGAAACGTACCCAGGGTAAGCACTTGACACACAGTAAAAGGTTTGATAACAATGTCTACTAAACTTATTTTTAACTAATAACTATAAAAAATAAAACAGTATCATATATGACATGGTATATACTGTAATGTTTATAGATATCGTCAAAGTTTTTCTGACTGGCGCCGAATACGGTTCACTTCAAAGACAAGCTCCATTCTTAAATCATATGCAAGAAATTGTCATGAATGAACTGTAGTTGGTCTTAACACGAATAATGTCAGCAGTTTATATAACCACATTTAATAAATACAATTTAGGGTTTCAGATGCAACATTCTAAATCTATCAGATGACTTTTCGTTTAAATTATACATTTTCAACATTTACACTTTCATTGAAAGCTACCAGATGTTTCAGAACAGGCATATTGAGCCATTTAGCTTGTTTACAAGAAAAATATTTAACAAAACTATTATAATTATCAAATATGGACAGAGTTTAGACCACATCAAAATCTAATTTTAGATTGAAATGCCTTTTAAAGGGTTTACAGCTGAACTCTTCATTTATTGAACCAGTTTTATTAATGAAAGCATGTAATACACTAAAGCCAGAATGTTACATTCGACAACAGTATGGTAGAGAATATTACCAAGGTACAATTTTCAATTATTTGAAGCCTGCACTTTTAAATAAATATTAAGCCCTTTGTTAATCCTTACGAAAATTAACCACATTTTTCTTGTACAAGGATATTAAATCACGTTTCTTTGATATTTTGATTTATTATGACAAAACCATGGTTTGACTACAGTTAAACTAGCCTACGTTTTTTTTAATGTTTTTACAATTTCATATGACATGGATAAATATTCCAACTGTAACTATCAGGATATTAATATACATGATATATTTGCACACTTGTAGGCTTTTGATATGTGTACTGATCGGTTTGCGGTGTGATCCCGCCCCCTCGTTACCCTATTTATCTCATGGTTATTGTTTAATTCTTTTTGTGTCCTGTTTAATTGGCAAAAGCGGGGTATAAATAAAGAGACCGAGGCGTGTTCCCCACCATTGACCAGAAGAGCACTTTTTCTGGGAAGACTAGAACTTATCATGAGTTTGCCAGAAGAAAGATGGCTAGCCCTGCAAAGATTCAAAAAGTGGATGAGAACTCCCAGAAGGCAATGGTAACCCGTATTTCAACACAGTCATTCAGTCTGCCAGGCACGAGTACCACAAGGTTGTGATTATCTGTATAGAAAAACAAGCTACGCTCACGCAAGCGGCTAAGAACGGCAACGGCGTGAGAATGCGGAACATCAAGGGCAGCTTAAGTGGTTCCTTTTATTGTGCTCACCCTAATGGATTAAAGAGATTTGCATATACGAAGGGACAGGCCACATGAAGGTGACTCTGTGGGACCCTTTTACAAACGCTACAGAGGCCACGGAATCGTAGGCATTTAAGAGTCTGTGCACCCGGGACAGAGGCGGGTGCATATACCTGAGTACGGGCCCGTCCAGCACGATTGAGCAGATCGCCGACTTAAACGCGGCTGAAGAAAAGGGCGAAGAAAGCTAGGAGTCCACGTCAACGGCGCTTTTGAGCGCCGCAGTCAAAGGCGTTGAAATTACAATTCAATGCCGGTTTCCCAGTTGCCGCGCCAGACAGACTGGGTTCGTAGAAAAGTCTGTGCTGCACCGGTGCGAGGGCTGCAGACTAAAGCAGTCGTCGCTGGCTTTCGTCCAGTCATTTTCCGGGAAGGTCATAGTCGGGATGGACAACGGCCCAGACACGGTGGTACTCATCAGCTCTGCGCTGACCACATACTTTTGAAGGGCCGGGCTGGGCAGTTTGCTAAATGATGCGGAGGCAATAGAAGATCACCTTTTGCCGTCACCCGGCCATGACCTGACCGTAAACTCTGACGGATTCCTACGGTCCATGCATCGGACGTTGAGGCACCTTGCCCTTCGGAGGGTGCTTCTAGCAGTCCTGTTGGATCCCTTATGGAAATGCTAGAAGTTTCAGAGCCACCTGCCGCTTCAGGAGCTGGAAGTGCCGCTCGCTCTCTGTGAAGAGACGTTGAGGGAGGTCCTGCATTCTTCAAGACACGATTCCGTTTGTGAACATTTTTCTTTGTGGGGCTTTGAATGCTTTTTTTAAACATGTTTTGCTGAATGTTTCTGCAAGTTCTGAGTTCGTTTTTCTTGATGTCAATTTAAACGTTTTGTCAATCGAACCTCTCTGCATGTCTTGAAATGTTTTAGCCTACTGTTCTGGTACTGTACTGGTCTTCTCCGATAACAGCGTGTTTTCTTGAGTTTAAGAAATTGTTATGAAGTTCCTAGATGTTTTGATCAGAGGGTGAGGCCTCATAAAGGTTTCATATTCCTTGTAATATTGCTTATGCTATTTCACCTTAAAGTATGAATGAGCTGCAGAAATCTGGTAAAAATGTGCCTTTGAATTTTTTCTTTTTTAAGATTTCCATTAAAGTTAGTAATGCTTGCGTGCCAGTATACTGTAAAAATGATTATTGAGATTAAGTTTACTTCAATCTATTAGGTAGCAAAGTAAACCATACCCAAACTTTTTGAATCAACTCCATAAAGCCGTGGCAATAGATCACAAGCAATATCATTCATTAAATTCACCAAATTAAAATGGTTAGAATTATTCAACTTTAACCCATTCAAAATGATTAACTGCAATTTGCACATAAAAATTGCAATTTTAAACAAATATTGGGTATACTGGATGATTAACATCCAGAAAAAGTATACACTGTTAAAAAAAAGTTATTTCCAGCTGACAAAAGTTGTTTTTTGAAAATGTACGTATGTCCAGTTTTTTTATGTTTTAAGTGTGGTCCCAGCTAACAAAAACGCAGTGTGTTTCCCTGAGTTGGGCTCTCGTCCCTTGACTCTGTGTTAAACTTTTTGCTGTGTTGTAATTGGCATAAATGCATGCACACAATATTCTAATTTTATTACATTTTAACATGTAGAAGATTTATGAAAACCGGACGCAAAAAAAATGTCTGAATTTAGACAAACACAGACATCAATGAATATAATGCAATTCACGGTTGTCGGGTCTGTGTGTTCACTCCTGTAGGTCTGTCTGGTTAGCTTTGCCATGATAGCTTTGCCTAGCTGCACCTAGTACGCATTTACAGGCTCAGCAATATTACGACATAAGCATATTTCTGACTCTCGTTTATTGTGTTGTATCAGATCGTTGATTCTTGTGTCTCCCAGTACACCTGCTGTCCAAGTTTGCTGTGTCTGTCCGTCATCCTTGCGGGTTAGGACATATTAGAGGCAGATTTCATTCTGTTCAAGCAGAGCTCGGGTCACCAGACAATCACATAGCTGGAAAACTACCACAAGTCCATTCACTTCTTTTCACACTTGTCACTGCAAAAAACTGGATTCACCCGCTATTGGATCCTCGAGTTTAACCTCCCGTGACAAATGGAAGATTTGCAACAAAGAATCCCTTGCATATATACAGTGCACATATTTAACATATTTGCCGTTTTCATGATGTTTACTTATTTTTACATAATTTTAATCTTATTTTGATTATTATCATTATGATTTTGTTTGTTTTTTTCCGAAGATGTCCCAGAAATAAACTTGAAATGAACGTGGTTACACTACGCGCCATTTAGAAACGTTAATATTTTTGCAGAATTGTTAAATTATGCTGAAAATGTTTTACAAATGCCGTCACACACACATAAATCTTAAAAAAAATCTAAAATGTATATTTACAATGTGCAGGACTCACTTCCTCCATTTAGGATAATAGTAAGAACAATGTTAGTCAGATTCTAAGGTTGGTTTGCGATTGAATGCCTAAACAGTAAATTAACATATCGTGGAGAAAAATAGATGAAGCTGTTTCTTTATGGAGCATTGTAGATTAGCCTCATATATGTTTCTTTTTGCATATGCACCTGAGTAGGCTATGTTGGTAAAAAAGGAAACACTGTTTACTAAAATGATTACTGTTGTTAAGCTTGTGTTTCATTTTACAGTTTTCTCAATAACTTACACACAAAATGTTTAATTGTCACACAATATTTGAAACCTGACATTCATTCACCAGTACCACACACCCAGTCAGCTAAACCATATACTAATTCTGGACCTTTGACTTTATTGATTTCCTTTTTCAAACATAACTAATCAAAATGCCACGCTAATTCATCAGTGCATCACACTAACGCCTCACATGTGCAAACACTCATTGCTTTACTCAACTACAACCAATCATGACTTTAGAAGATGCCTATAAATAGGTCAAAGGTCAAGTTATTGGTTTTGAACCATGGATGGGAACAATGCAAACAGATTAAGGAGAGTTGGAGGGAGAGCCAGAGGAGGAGTAGGAGGCGGAGGAGGAGGCGAAGGCCAAGGAGGAGGAGGCGGAGGAGCAAGGGGAGCAAGGGCAGGAAGAGGAAAAGTCAGAAGAGGTACAAGAAAAGTGGTCTTGTATGAAATTTGGGCTACACTAATTGATCATGTGATAAACAACGGTTTAAGCTTGGCAGAGAGTCCAGAGTAATTTGAGTAGATTTACAGTGGCGGGTATAATTTGAACCTTTGTAAACGAGAACAGGTATGTAAAAATCTACTGTTACAGTTTGTACACTTGTTCTAATGTACACACACAGTATTAAATATTTCAGCATGACAAACAGTAGGCTATAACACATATATTTGCTACACATTGGTCACAGTCTTGTGAGGTATCAAATTGTAAAAAAGTACATCAAACTGAAAGACATTCTGACCATATTGTATACGTAAAAGTATATTATGTTACAGTTTATGGCACACACTTGCACTGTTCCTGAATCTTCTACAGAGTGGAAAGGTGAAGATTTCATGGTGGGCGAAGTCACATTTTCACAGGAGAGCAAAAGACGGCTATTGTGAGTTTGGTTTCGGCCAACAATGCCAACAGAATTCGTGAAATACACAAATACTTAATGATGCCATAATTTTTGCAAACATAAATGCAGTCCCCTTCGTGCAGTCCCTCAACTATACAACATGTGTAATGAACTGTGACACAGTCCAGAACCTTCAACATGTCATGACTGAATGTATGCATTTCTACAATATATCTGATTTTGGGAATTGTGTGTAGAATTTTGTAAAAAAGGTGTAGTTTTGATAACTCCCAGAAGTCCAGAACTTTTGAGAGCAGTCCACATCGTCATTGGACCAACAGGCTCGTGGAAATGGTTTCGTGGACGCTGCGCGGGGAAGACCCCAGATTTTTCAGGGGTCCGACGCCGGGGTCAACCGAAGGGAAGACCGCCCGAGCGGACCTGGGGTGAAAGCACGCCCCCTCGCTCAAGGGGGTCCGGACGGGAGGCGCGCCAAGCAAAGAGCTCCCCAGCTGCGCTTCGGCAGTCGACCACAGTCTGGCGCCAAGCCTGTCCACGGCCCAATTAAAGTGAATGGGGCTCATTCCATTACCGTAGTCCAGGGGTGGGTGGTCTGAGCTCACCCCGGGAGACCACGAACATGATATTTATCCCACTACCCATCTATATCTGGCAGGTGGTCTCGAGACCCCATTGCCTCTCACGGATTGGTCCCTCTTTTGCCGGGCGACGCCCCCTGACATGCCCCCTGTACCATGGAAGCACTATTTGTCCACTAACCAACTACTTTTGCCAAAGTGGTCAGATGACCACCAGGGTCGACCCCCGCCCCCCCCCCCAAAAATGCATTTCCACGAACTCACTACACGTGGTCTATTATATAAACTGCAGGTGGACACTTCCTGTATGACTTAGTGAAAAACGGGGCAAATGTCCACCTACAATTTATTTTAATGGACCACACATATGCATTTCGTGGACACACTGTATAATAATCTATATGCATTATGGACCCTGTTAGTCGGTTAGTACACTTATATACATATACATATGTTGGCAGCAACTCACAGAATGGTTATATATGCTTAAAAAATGCATTTCCACGAACTCACTACACGTGGTCCATTCATATAAATTGCAGGTGGACACTTCCTGGTTGCCATATTTGTAGTCCTTTGAAGTTTTTCTTGATAATTACTTTTTGTCCAATGTATTCATATATATGATTAAAGAACCACCTTATTCCCTTAGTACACTTTATTAGACATACATATATTAGCAACAAGTCACAGAAAGCTTATTTATGCTTAAAAAATGCATTTCCACGAACTCACTACACGTGGTCCATTCATATAAACTGGAGGTGGACACTTCCTGTATGACTTAGTGAAAAACGGGGCAAATGTCCACCTGCAGCTTATGAGAATAGTCCACACATATGCAGTTGGTGGACACACTTTATAATAATCTATATGCTTTATGGACCCTGTTAGTCTGTTAGTACATCTAAATAGACATACATGTTAGCAGCCCGAAAAATCTGGGGTCTTCCCCGCGCAGCTCACTTCCACGAACTCGCTACACTTCCTGGTTGCTATATTTGTAGTCCTTTGTAGTTTTTCTTGATAACTACTTTTCTGTCCAATGTGTTCAGTTGTCATCAACGCACAGAAGACGGAATTATGCCCTTAAAGTGGTTGTCCACCAATTAAATACACGTTGGCCATTCCTATAAGCTACAGGTGGTCGAATAAAAAAAAACTACAACGGACTACAAATATGGCTCTTACCGGAAATGTTTGTACTCCTGCGCAGTTTAATTATCAGAAGCGCTTGTTTATTGTGAGACACAGACAGCTTATTAAACGGTAGAAGGACAGCGTTTTTTTTTAACTTTAAAAGCACATATAAGTTTATTTACTTTGAAGTACACACTATTCACTTATTACACCTTATAAAAAGTACACATGTTAGCAAAAAGTCGATATAAATGATAAATTGGATCTAAAAGTACTTAGACATCTGTTAAAAATCGCACAAATATGAGAAAAACGATCTTTAAAATAACACAGTTTACTTATAGAACAGTAGAAACAGTTAAAAACAATACACTGAACAATTTAAGAACATTATTATTAAATCATGGTCGAAACACAACAGAGCACTAGATCAATGCAACAGTAGATTAATGTATTACACTTATACATGACTTTATTCAAGGATCAGATTTGTTCTATGTAAATTTATACAAAATATAGAACATTTCATAAGATATTGCTTCATTATGCTAAAGATAGCATAATAGTGTCAATCCTGTCCGCTCTGTTCTTAGATTTCGTGCCTTTGGGACAGGGTTGTTACAGTATCATGTCTTGTGTGTATGTTTTGTTTTATGTGGAGACACGTAGCGGTATGTTTGGATAAATCGCCGCGTGTCATCCTGTGTTCCGTGAAGCTCCGCCCCCTTGTTTCTCCGTTAGGCTCCCTTAGTGTTTTATCTCAGTCACCTGTCTCCCATTAGTGTTTAGTCTTGTCACCTGCCCTTCTCTGTCCCTGTGCAATCTCCCCTCGTTATTATCTCCCTATTTAATTTCTCTGTTTCCCCTCACACCTCGTCGGTTCATTGTATTGTATTGTATTGGTCTTTCTAGCCTTGCCCCGTGTTCCGGTAGATTTTTGGATCACACTGTTCTTGTTGGAAGTATTGTATGTTATTTCATCTGTCGGTGTATTTCTTGTTTTGGACTTATTATTTACTAGCTGTTTTGTTCCCCTCGTGGAAAGTTTTCTGTTTAGTAATACGTGTCTCTGTTTTGCCCCATCGTGGGTTTTGTTTTGTTGATTAAATAAAAGTCTCTGTTACCTTCAACTGCCTGCATCTGGGTTCTGCTTACACGTTTCGTGACAATAATCACAGCAGTTCACTTTATTTACTCTGATGCTGTTACTCGTATTGTCATTACAGCGTGTTGATGCATTGCTTTTAACCAGATGCATTCTGTGATGCCAACAGGTTTACAGAATGCATTATGCATAAATCAGACCGTGATGCATGAACGCGCCGTATTAACAACACAATGCACGTGTTGTCATTACAGTGCGTTCATGCATCACGGTCTGCTTTATGCAAGATGCATTCTGTAACACATACACGTGTTGTCATTACGGCACGTTCGTGCATCATGTCTGCTTTATGCGAGATGCATTCTGTAACACATACATGTGTTGTAACAATTTGTTTTGTATTTCTCTTTAGAACATGCCGAAGTGTCCCCTGTGCACAGCGGAGATGGCTGGGATTAGACATCACCTCCGAGAGGTGCATTCAATAAGAAACCTTGCAGAGCGGGACATACTCATCAAGCTGGCCAGGGGGAGAGTTTTTTTTTTTAAATGTCAGTTGTCCCCTCTGCAAGGTTTCTATCAAATATATTGAAAAGCACCTTCTGAATGGTCATAAGAACCTCACGGCAAGTAACATTTTACTCAGCATGTCTGTAATCATCATCAACATTCAATTAAAACATAATCTTGCTTGGTATAATGACAACTAACAGGACATTTATTTAGGAGCGCAAACGGACAAGACTGTTGAAAAAGCTGAAGTGGCTAGCTGCCCTTGGCAATTTGAGAGACCTGCGACGGAGCCATCCAGCCATTCCTATGGTGACCACGCTGGACCTCGTAAATGATGAGGCACCGGCAGTGGAGGTGGCACAGACGTTGCAGGAGGTTCTCGGCTTTGGGTTGACAGGAAGTGAAGCATTCGAGTGCTTGTCTGACTTCGTGCACTTCTTGGCAGACCTGACAAACCCTGCGCTATTATCACTGGGTAAGAATCAATTCATCATCTTAATGTGCCATTCAATGATCTAATCGATTAAAGATTAATTGGTTCTTGTAAAATTGCAGATGAGCCTCGGCAAGGGCAAAGCCTGGACCAGCCTGAATTTGAGACTTTAAATTTGAGAGATATTTATGATTATTAGTGTTTTCTAAGTTTGTTTATTGATTTATCTATTTATTTTTCTTATGGTTTGCTTAAATGTTTCTTTTCAATGTGTGTGTTTAAACTGTTCTATTAAAGTGTTATATAAAAAAAAGGTTGTCCTGTGTTTTTATTTTTACTTGTTGATGGCATATGTAATGCTAATTAAGTGTACTAAATGAATAATGTGCTGTTTGAAGCATTGAGTGGTAACTTCCTGTATGACTTAGTGAAAAACTTGTAAAATTACCCCTGCAGTTTATAGGAATGGGCAACACACATGAAGTTCATGGACACGTTGCTCATTCCTAAACTGTAACTTTATTTCCACTAATCTGAATCACCAAACACCATACTTGGCTTAGTACAGTTCTTTAGACATACATACGTATGTTTACTGTCAGGTTTAGTTCTCTATTCCCATGTTATTTTCGAATCTTATGTTATTTTGTGTTGTGCGCCATGTTTGTAGTCCTTTGTAGTTTTTCTTTTTAATTAGTATCCCCGGGCGTTTAAGGTTTCTTTTCTTACCCCAGTGTGTTCATTTATATGTTATACGATTTATTAAGTGAAATATATGTAAGCAGCAACTCACAGAAGTATGAATTATGCCCTAAACCTGGTTGTCCACGAAAGTAATATTCGTGGCTCATTTATTTTCACTTGTGTGAATCAACAAACACCTTAATTCGCTTAGTACAGCTCATTAGAAATACATTTATATAAGTTTACTTTCATGTTTAGGTCTCCCTTCCCCTACTATTCTCATGTAAGTATTGAAGCGTATCATGTAAGTAATGAAGCGTATCATGTAAGTATTGAAAAGCATATCAGGTAAGTATTGAAACATCTCAGGTGAGTAATGAAACATTTTATTTGATCAGAACAACAATATTATAAAACATTCAGGAGAACACACACGACATAGGAACAATGTAAGTAATATAAGTTTAAATAACACGCAAAGAACGTAATGCGAACAACAGTATAAACAAAGAACAACACAGCAAATTTAAACTATTAACATTTGCATTCAGGTGCAGGGTGTAGAAGCGATTGGCCGTGGCAGTGTCGTGGCACATGAATTGGGCTATTTTCTTCCGGTCCTTGGGGGTGTGTGCATTCTTAGCCTGGAAGAAGACAGCAAGAAATAAGTTAGGAGGAGACACATCTGGGATTGAGCAAGTGAGTGAGCGAGAGCGAGTGAGGTGTGTGAGAATGAGGAAGTTAGTTACTCACGTTGATTAAGATGTTCCCAGCCGGGTCCGTTTTACGGGCACTGGCCACCTCTTCAACCAGCATATTCTGATAAACGGCCCCCCGGTGCCCGTAGATGGTGGCGGGGTAGGCGGTGAGGTGCCCGTAAAACCTCCACTGGTCTCTCGAGGTGGGCGAATTCTTTAACTCCTCTGCAAAGAAATAAAAGACAGAGTCATTACAGGATGAAATGCATTACGTCTTAAGCTTGAAAAAAGTGAAAGTTTAACTCACCCAAAATGGCCGGGATGACCTTCCTTGCCCTTTCTCGGCACTCCATCAGATGGGCTTTGGACCGAAGCTTCCCCTCCTTTGCCGTCTTCACCGCAAATTCGTGGGTGACCACCTTTCTCCGGATCCCCTTGATCAGGGTGCGCACCTCTCTTCTAATGCCCACCAGGGTGGCCTTCGATAGGCGGCAGGTTGCTGGGGGGGTCTCTGACAGGTAGTCGAGGTATTGAGCCACGTTTTTTAGATTGTGGTGGATGGTCGTCTCTGTGATCCGAGAACCTCGCAGTTTGTCCATCCACTGCCTGATTTTAGGGGTGTCATTCAGAAACAGCATGTTCCCCAGAGTGGATTTCCCCTCTGCCATGTGTCCCAAAAAATGCTCAATTCTGAAGATTATGGCCCCTGTTAGTCAGTTAGTACACTTTATTAGACATGCATATGTTAGCAGCAACTCACAGAATGCTTAATTGTGCTTAATTATGCCCTTTAAGGGGTTGTCCACCAACTCACTACACGTGGTCCATTCATATAAATTTCAGGTGGTCACTTCCTGCATGTCCACCTGCAATTTATTTGAATGGGCCACGTGTAGTGAGTTGGTGGACATAACACTTATTAACAATGTGTAACTAAAAAATATTCATTTCTTCGTTTCAAAAACCACATTATTCAATGAGCACGCTTTATTGTTTGCATAAATGTTGGTATCAAGTCATTAAATGCTCATTTTGACTATTAAGATAGCATATTTTATGTGCAAGGCCTCATTTTCAAGCTTCATCCATTGAAATGAATGGGCTGCAGAGTAATACATAAAAAATTAAATAAAATACTTTTTGGGCACCCACGCTTTTGCCCTTTCAGTATGTCGCTTGTGGGACTGTGATGCAAGTGACTGTGATGTTTGGGGTCTCTCGGGACCCCGAGGGCCTTTGCGGAAACTGTCCTTGTGTACATGACATTTTCATGGAACAACTTCCCATGGTCTTCTCTATGCATTCACTGACGCATAAACGCGCTACATGCATCACTGCCTGCTCTATGCACGATGCGTTCGGTGACGCATAAAGCGCATGCATGCGTTACAGTCTGCTGATGAGTCACAGTCTGCTGTTATAGCAGCGCATGTATGCGACACGGTCTGCTCTATGCATGATGCATTCAGTGACGCATGCACTTATTCAGTGACGCATACACCCTCCCTATTTTGACCTTTTGACCCCTAAACAAAGTCACAAAGTCGCCCGGCTTTTCTGCATGACCGGTGGATGATGGACGGTTGCATGTGACCCGGTTTTGAATCGGTTGACCCTGTCTGGGTCACGTCCACGAAACCGCTATGGAATAGCCATGCAAATAAGCTATACGAGGAAATTTCCAGAAAGGTCCGAGGGGTCTCATATTCTAGATTCTGGCCCGTCGGGCGGTCCCCGACATCATACCGAGAGCACGTCGCCCTAGAAGATTAGGGAATGTTTTTTGCACCCAATCACAAGATTATGCACAAAACCTTGTCTCTCATATACCACTGAACAGCATTATGAAGGTTTAGTGTTGGGGAGGTAGATTTTTTAGGAAAAGTCTAAGAACTTTGGACATTTGAGGGATAAATGGGGGGCTTCTTGACAAAAATAATCTAAAATATCGAGACCCTTCGGCCTATCGTTTCCAACGGGAGAGCTTCCACCTACCATCTATGTCAATGCGTTTTCATTAAGTGGTTCGTAGACGATCCTCCCTATTTTGCCCTTTTGACACCTAAATAAAGTCACAAAGTCGCCCGGCTTTTCCGAACGACCGGTGGTTGATGGACGGTTGCATGTGACCCGGTTCTGGATCGGGTGACCCTCTTGGGGTCACGTCCACGAAACCGCTATGGAATACCCATGCAAATAAGCTATAAGAGGAAATTTCCAGAAGGGTCCGAGGGGTCCCATATTCTAGATTCTGGCCTGTCGGGTGGCCCCCGACAACATACTGAGAGCACATTGCTCTAGAGGAAATGGGAATATTTTTGCACCCAATCACAAGATTAAGCACACTGCCTTCTCTTTCATATACCACTGAACAGCCTTTCGAAGCTTCCAGAGGTGGGGGATGGGTGATTTTTCAGAGAAAAAATCTCAGAACTTAGACATTTGGGGCATAAATGGGGGCTTCTAGACAACAATAATCTAAAATGTCCATACCCTTCGGCCTATCGTTTCCCAACGGGAGGGCGTCCACCTATAATCTATGCCAATGCATTTTCGTGGACGACTCTCCCTATTTTGACCTTTTGACCCGTAAACAAAGTCACTGCAAATTGGATTCAATTTCTAGTTAGAACAGACTAGAAAATGGATTGCATTTTCTTGTTAAAACAGACTGGAAAATGGATTCATTTTCTAGTTAAAACAGACTGGAAAATGGATTCATTTTCTAGTTAGAACAGACTGTAAAATGGATTGCTTTTTAACAATGTATTAAATGTATATATTTATTTCAGAGTGTCAGAAACAACACGATTCATTGAGAATACTCTTTTAGACACACATATGTTAGAAACCGCTCGTAAAATGATGAGTTTGACTTAAATTCTGGTATCTAATACGTTGAATATGATGTTGTCCACGTGCAGTTTATCGAATGGGACAGGAATAAATGATTGGTGGACATTGCACAAAATGGTCATTTTAAACGTGTAAATATTATTTTTTCTTTTAAAAACCACAAAGCTCGATCGCCACGCCCCCTCAGACAAACATATGTCACTCCCGAGTGGCAGAACGCAGGTTCTGGTAAAAGTAGCTTCCAAATAGTGGTGTGGTGGTCGGGGGCGTGGCCATGGATGGGTCAGCGGGGTCGAAGGTCAAATTGACACGCATAGTTGATCAGCGGACAAATAGTTGTTTCGTGGTCGCTGGCATCAGTGGGCAGTAAGCTGGCACCCGCCTCCCATGCAAACAAATGAGTGGTGGTACTCGTATGACGTTGGAGGACAAGCGAGGAAGCCGACTTACATGGGATAAACCTGTGAGGTACGCATATGCTGTTCGTGGACAAGGGTCTTCGGGGTCTTCGAGGGGTACCATGGCGCGAGGGCACCCCTAGTGGTGTCCACACCCCCCCATCCGGGGACAGCAGATTAAGAAATTGTTTTACCACCGGGTAAGGTGAAATCACCCACTTCCCCTTTAGATAAAGGCCCGTGTCAGCCTTTTTCAGACTACGAACCATCGCAACACTATGCGTCAAATGACAGATTATTTTCATGGACCTTTTTCCACGAACCCCCTATTTTTACTTCCTAAACAAAAGGAACATATGGCTCTCAACGCTCTCTCCAACAAATTTGGCCCAACCAAAGCATCCCCTCAAACAAAAACTACTGAACTAAACTAAAAAACTACTAACCCAAGTTAGTACACTTCAAAACAAAAATAGGCCAAACTACAAATAAACAAACGTGTCAATGATAAGACAAAGACAAACTAAACAAAACCGTTAATCAATATGACAAAATGTTAAAGTAAACTAAAATACTAAAGACTAAAGTACAATTCACTTTAACTTAAGGACGAGCCCCCACTTGTCAAAAGCCTTAGTCCTATAGTTTCTTCGTGGTGCTCGCAGATTGAGGCCTGTGAGCCACACTAGGGTACCTACCTGGGATTTGGCTATAGTTCTTGAGGGGCTGTCAGCTCCTCCCTTTGAACCGATTGATTCAGTCGCTCTTAAGTTTCTCACTCTTAAGACAGTCTTCCTGATGGCTATTTCTTCTCTCAAGAGAGTGGGAGATCTTCAGGCCTTGTCGGTTTCCCCTACGTGCCTTGAATTGGCTCCTGGTTTGGTTAAGGCATTCCTTTTCCCCCCGAGCGGGATATGTGCCTAAGGTTATGGATAATGTACCGAGACCCATTATCCTGCAAGCATTCTACCCTCCACCTTTCATGAGCCAGGACCAGGAAAGATTAAATTTGTCGTGTCCAGTGCGAGCGCTGGACTCATATGTACACAGAACTGCGGCTTGGAGGAAAGCGCAGCAGCTCTTTGTATGTTTTGGTTCACAGAAGAAAGGTCTTTCGGCAACCAAGCACTCCATTAGCAGATGGATAGTTGAGACTATCTCTCTAGCTTATGAGGCCTCTGGTAGACCATCGCCCTTGGACGTCAGAGCCCATTCTACTAGGGGTATGGCGGCCTTCGTAGCCTTAAGGTCGGGGGCGTCTATGCGGGATGTGTGTGATGCGGCAGGCTGGTCCTCTCCGCTCACATTCGTGAGATTTTATATCTTGGACACAAATCTCACCCCCGGAGCCCAGGTGCCTGAGTCTTCTACGTGACTTCTTGTACACACAGACAGGCATTTGGGTGTATGGCGGTTTGGGTATTTCGTTCCCCAAAGCATTGCTGTAGCGACGCAGTGCGAGTTCCCTCGAAAGGGAACGTCTCGGGTTACGTCTGTAACCCTTGTTCCCTGAGAAGGGAACGAGACACTGCATCACCTTGCCATACTCCCTACATCCCTGTTAGCCTCTTGCCTCGAAGTTTGTTTTCGAGCTGAAGTTGACTGTTTCGGATGTTTTTATACCTCCTGGTCCATATGTCATTCATGACGTAACGTTTCACTACTGGACGATGTTGACACACGTGCTCAGAGCTGGTCAAGCTGAGGCGTTCCCCAAAGCGTTGCTGTATCGATGCAGTGTCTCGTTCCCTTCTCAGGGAACAAGGGTTACAGATGTAACCCGAGATGTTATTTTACCTTATTGGGCAACATAAAATAATTACATTCTGACCATATTTTTTCTGTCAAGGGAATATAGAAAAATTGCTTCCATTTCACAAGTGGTCTTTGACATCAACTCAAATGTGAGGGATTTTCTAATATGAGAATTATTGCATTTCCTATCCTTAATATTAATGCCTCCAATAACCATGTTTGGAATATGTTTTACTATAGGATTATATTTAAGATGTGATCTGATAAGATAAAGCAATTTAGGGGAGATGCTATTCACAATTGGAATTATCTGAGTGAAGGTGCGAAACTTGAAAAAGATAGAAATTACTGATAAGAATATATTATTGCATGCACAGTAACATATGTTTATGTTGTCATTTTAAAGATATACAATGTATTGTATTTATAAAATATGCACCAAAAGCATACAGTGTACGGAGACATCAAGCATTATTGTATGTTACCAGTCTAAAAAGGCACTAAATAGCACTACTCTTGAAACTAATTGGGATACTTTGGTCATAACGTTATGCAAAATCCAGACAAGCTCGGATTTTAGTTATTGCAGACTTTAAAATTAATAATTAATACTAAAGAGTAAACATTTAACAGCACGAAAAGACATACAGTATCCTGAAGCTGTTAACAAACTGCATATCATTTAGGCTATCTTTAATATTCCGTGCCCCGAGATTGACAGGAATGCATTGAGGTAGGCATAGCCTATTTAGTATTGGTCGGGAACGGCAGCATTACATTTTATAATGAAATAAATATATATATTCTTGACATCAAATACGTTCGACGCATAAAAAAAAAAACACACATGCACATAACGAATGCTTGACCACAACACGTTAAGGCGCTGCGCTACAGAAAAATAAATCGATTCTGAGAAAAGATCAGTCGGTGTTTAAACCTTTTTAAAAAGAATTGCTATAGAATCGAAATTGAACTACACCCCTTATATTTTGGCGCCGGCCGGTTCTTAGGCGACCACAAGACACGGTGTGAACAGTAGCTTACAGTAGGCTAATAGGTCTAGTTTTAATAATACTATGTTTACTAATCTGTGCAAATTTGATCAGGTATTTCTGCAAAGTATGGGCAGTAGACTATAAATTAATTGTCTAATTTTTCTATCACATATAGTTGTGTACAAAATGTTTAGTAATGTGCTTTAAATTTGGTTACTAAATCTGCTGTGATTACTGCTAAAACACAGGGGGAAAAGAGACTTATTACCTTTCCGGTTGATCCTTGTTATCCATTATTTCGGGTATACATATAAATTTCGGGCGGAATTATGTGCTTGCTCCTAAAAAAGAAACAAGCCAGGTTGTTCACAAACAGTACACACAATGCAAATAACAATAGATCTAAAACATATGGGCTATGTAATATAAAGTATCGGAATTCAAGACACAGCCTATCTTTTTTTTCCACGTTGTAGCTCTTCTAAATTATTCTACCTCTTATAACTCTGCCGAGTAAAATGAACTTCCTCCCGCCTCAATTCAAATGGAAAAGCTTGCTCTATTGGTTAAGATGTTTGTGAAACATAACCGCTTCCTCTGGACATACTTGAAATTACGAGGTCAGTCGCTATTGGTTGATATGGTCCTTTCTTAAAAGTGGCATCCAATGAAACCCAGTTGCATATTATTAATTTTCTTGTGAAGAATCTACCTCGACATTCGTTTCAATTTCTTTTTTTAATCTCATTGAAATTTTATTAAAATACCTATTCTTCTTAAACCCTGGCCTTTTCTTAAAAAAAATAAAACGTGACACTCTAAATGAATAGTCAGCAGTTTAAAACTCTTCTGAGGGTCTGTGTTACAAATATATAATACAGTTTAGTTGTTTGTTGTCAACACACTAATCCTGTGTCAGGATTAGTCTGTCTGCTGAGGCTCATAGTTAGCACATTTGTCTCCAGAGTCTGAAGTGTGCTGGTTCGGGTCCCGCAAGTAGTGGGTGAGCATAATATTTTAGTCATGATTAAAAACTACCAACATTTGCCACATTATTAAATCCTGTAAACAGGATGTAAGATTATTACTTTTTGTCCCCTTGTCTAGGTATAATTATTCTAAGGTGTGAGAATCTGGATTTCGTCCTGTCCTCTACAAATATTGCATCTGTGTTTAATACAAAGTTCATATATCATATGTATTCATTTGTATTCATTCATATTAATATTAGCTTCTATTCATATAAGATGTGCCTTATTTTCTTGTTGTTTAACCTCGTTGAAAGTATCATGTCTTATGCTGTCTTATGTTGATATAAGTATCTGTTGTTCTCCATCTCAAGGTTCCTAATGAAGCCTAGGGACAATTGTTTTGATATTGTTTGGAGAATTGTTTTGTTATTGTAATATTAAATACGTGATCATATCTGATTGTTCAGGAGGAATAAGACTAAACAGAAAGTCTGGTGATTTTCCACTCTGGTGGTTTGATATGACACCTCCTGTTTCAAGCATATAAATATTAGTCCGAAAACAATAAACATTAGACTCTGAGTGAACTAGACTCCTGTGTCTGTGTCAAACTTTTTCTCCAGATCTGCAAACTCTGTGTGTTCAGTCAACTAGACTCTTCAACCGTAGAATATTGTTTAGACAAGGGGACATAAGAAGTTTACATTCTTACATAAGGTTAAAGAATCTAGTCGATGGAACACACAGAGTTTCGGGATCCCGGAGACCAAGAATGACGTAGACACAGCAGTGCCGTTCAATCAGAGTCCAAAGTTTATTGAAAATAGTTCCCATATTTGTATTGATAAAAGAGGAAGTAAATATGTCATTGAAACTATTAATAGGGGGCACGGTGGCTTAGTGGTTAGCACGTTCGCCTCACACCTCCAGGGTTGGGGGTTCAATTCCCGCTTCCGACTTGTGTGTGTGTGTGGAGTTTGCATGTTCTCCCCGTGCCTCGGGGGTTTCCTCCGGGTACTCCGGTTTCCTCCCCTGGTCCAAAGACATGCATGGTAGGTTGATTGGCATCTCTGGAAAAATTGTCCGTAGGGCGTGAGTGCGTGAGTGAATGAGTGAGTGTGTGTGCCCTGCGATGGGTTGGCACTCCATCCAGGATGTATCCTGCCTTGATGCCCGATGACTCCTGAGATAGGCGCAGGCTCCCCGTGACCCGAGGTAGTTCGGATAACCGGTAGAAAACGGATGGATGGATGGAAACTATTAATATTATTCACATGGTTAGTTCTTTGTTCTTAGAGCTCCTTATAAGTTCATTAGATGTTCTTCATTAGTACATTTGTATTGAGAACTCCTTATAAGTACATTAGTATTTTTACCAGAAGGCAGCACGATGTTCTGAACATTCTGTTAACTTGGTCAGCGCTTGAACTCAAGTAAAGTTAGACTTAATTCAAGAACAATATTCATTGAAATACATTTCTCACAATATGATTTGTGAACAATAATCATTGCAATACATTTCACATTATGTGTGTGGGACACAGGCAAAACCCAAATTCTCACACAGGAGTAAGTTTAACATTTGTTAAGTTTATTATTAATTATGTTTTTTACGTTTATTGGTAATATAACGTAGGCTATAATTATTTACATATCACCAAGGACCATGCAAATTTTTAAACCCTGGTGCAAAACCACAGTGGAATATATGTATATGTATGTACTGTATATGTAAAGCAACTTTGGGATGTGGTGGTATGTGAACTTCGTGCATCCCACAAATCTCCATCAACCGTAGAATTAAGGCAGTTCTGAAGGCAAAAGGGGGTCAAATTCAATTCAATTCAATTCAATTCAAGTTTATTTATATAGCACTTTTCACAATGTGTATTGTTTCAAAGCAGCTTTACAGGGGCAAACAGGAAAACAGAATAGGTAAAACACAGCACAGTGCATGGTATTTATACAACGAGTAAGATCATTCTAATAAAAATATCTAATTTCTAAATAAATAAATAAATGAATTAATGCAGTCTCCCGGTGAGCAGGCCAACACTGCCCTGCTGTGGCGAGGAACCCAAACTCCAATGATTGATTAATGGAGAAAAAAACCTCTGGGGAAACCGGGCTCAACCGGGAGGGCCAGATCCCCTCTGACGTTTCATAGCTGCGCTCAGACTGCTGACGTGTGGTTTAGGTTTAGCATTTAATACCAAATATTGTAACTTCAGCATTAATAAGACAAATAGTCCGTCTTTGCTCTTGGTTGGGGATGTAGTGGTCTGAGCTGGGATGGTCCGATGGTCATATTTCTCTTGGCTGGTGGTGGAATTGCCTGAGATGGAGCTGGGATTGTCAGTCTGCAGCTGTAGCTGGCGTAATCTCAAATTGGGGATGGGCATCTGTCAGTCGTCTGGACATGGTGGAACTTCTTCCTACCTCGGTAAGGGCCTCAGGAGGCAGAGGCGGAAAGAGAATAATTAGCGTAGCTGCTGTTCATTAACTATGCATTAAGTGAAAGCTTGGCTGAAAAGATGTGTCTTTAATCTAGATTTAAATTGGGAGAGTGTGTCTGACCCTCGAATAGTATCAGGAAGGCTATTCCAGAGTTTAGGTGCTACGTATGAGAAAGCTCGTCCCCCTTTGGTGGATTTTGTAATTCTAGATGTTGTCAAAAGTCCTAAGTTTTGAAATCTTAGAGAGCGTGATGGGTTGTATCGTGATAAAAGCTCAGTTAAGTAAGTAGGTGCTAAACCGTTCAGGGCTTTGTAAGTAATTAAAATAATTTTAAAATCAATACGATACTTAATGGGTAGCCAGTGAAGCAATGATAAAACTGGGGTTATGTGATCGTATTTTCTTGACCTAGTAAGAACTCTGGCAGCTGCATTCTGAACTAACTGTAGTTTGTTTATCGATGATACAGGACAACCACTAAGTAGAGCATTACAATAGTCAAGCCGTGAGGTCACAAATGCATGAATAAGCTTTTCTGCGTCTGCAACACATAAACTATTTCATAATTTGGCAACATTTCTAAGGTGGAAGAAGGCTGTTTTTGTGATATTTGAGATGTGACTTTTAAATGACAGGTTGCCGTCTAATATAACGCCTAGGTCTTTAACTGTATTTGTTGGAGTAACAGTGCAGCTTTCAATTTGCAGGCTGTAGTCGGAGATATTCTGTTTACTTGATTTTGGTGCTATAAGTAATATTTCTGTTTTGCTGGAGTTCAAAAGGAGGAAATTACTAGTCATCCAATGTTTTATGTCCTCGATGCACTCTGCCAGTTTGGATAGCTTAAAGGAATCATCTGGTCTTGATGAGATATATAGCTGAGTATCATCTGCATAACAGTGAAAGCTAATTCCATGTTTTCTAATAATGTTGCCGAGGGGCAGCATGTATATGGAGAAAAGCAAGGGTCCTAAAACCGATCCCTGAGGTAATCCATAATTTACTTGCGTAAGATTTGACGATTTCACATTTAAATGGACGTATTGATATCGGTCTGTTAAGTAAGATCTGAACCATTGCAGTGCCTGTCCCTGAATACCGATATAATGGTGTAAACGATCTAGTAGTATTTTATGGTCTACAGTATCGAAAGCAGCACTAAGGTCAAGCAGGACTAATAGTGAGATGTTACCTTTATCTGAAGCAATAAGGAGGTCATTTGTAATTCTAACGAGCGCAGTTTCAGTGCTGTGATGCGGTCTAAAGCCAGACTGAAACTTTTCGTGCATGCCATTATTTTGTAGGAAGATACACAGTTGTGTTGACACTACTTTTCACTTTTTAAGACACTAGTATTACTTGTAATAGACATGCCCTGCCTAAAATATTTAATTGTTAATAGTAATATGTTAGGTTTGTTCTATTGTATTGTTTACTATAGTATTGTATATCTTACAGGCTCGTCTGTTTGTTGACCGAAAGCAATGCGAGAGTACTTAGACTTTCGCAAGACTTTGATGTCATAAGCCGATGTCTGCGTAGAGCCATGTGAGGACGGAAATTAACATCGGCTGTATTTAACAGTGTGCGGTTGAGTTCGTTAGCTACAGTGTAATTCTTTTTTTCATTGAAAGGTATTTTCGCTGCAGCTAGTTTCAATTACATACAATCTTCCATCACTTTGATGCCATGGATGAGTGAGTATTAAGGGCGGGGTTTTATATTGTCCAATATAACCGACATGCTTGTAATCAGTCTTTTGTCAAAAGCAAATATACTGTCATACACTACATTTAAACATAGATTTTACATGTTCCTTAGGCACCCTGTTGAAATGTCCCGTGAATTAATTCAACACATCTCTGAACAGTTAAATTCGATAAGCTCTCGACTTCTGCAAAGACCACAAGAATCGGAAGAGGATTGCTTGTACTACTGGCTGGAAAGTGTTGTTCTTGTCCTCCACCGTTTGGCTGCGGTTGTGTCGCTGCAAAGAGAAGATGAGATTTTTTATATAGTAGTTTGGAACATTTGTCGCAAGCAGATATTTGTGTAAACTTTGCAGAGCGTCGTCCAACAATGACAGTCGGAAAAGAGCAACTGCAGTTTCTTCTGGAACAACATATCATCTATTAGGAGGTGGATGAATAGATATAAACTTTCCGTTCGACAGAAATATTCCGACATAAGCTTGGAAGACTTTAAAGTAGTGGTGGGCTGTTAACGTGCTGCGTAAACGTGAGACTCTTATCGCGCGATAAAAAAAATGTCGCCATTAATCTATTCTCAAAGTTGGGTTGGAAGCTGGGTCTATACTACGCAAGCTATGATGACTTTCACCTTGATATTTTAGCGCGGATGTATTCTAGCTGAATTGCACTGTACCGGGCGAGAACGAGATTTTTCAACTCGAGTGATTCGCGCAATTCGCGTCATTCGCGCCGCCTCATCATCTCATGACCAGGGCTTCATTCACTCCGCAAGTAGGTCTATCGCGTCTTTGCATTGACTTAACATGTATATCACTCGCGCTTGACGCGCCATTCTCGTTTGGTCTGAACATAACATAACGTTACTGTGAAATTACCATACAAACGTGACGTGCTAACATGGATGCAGCTTTGAAGCCGCCGGGTTTGCTTCAGGGAAAATATATTTTTAAGAAGCTTCCCAATGGAAACATCGACAAGACTAAGGTTGTTTGCACCTTGTGCAATGCGGGATTGGTTTAAAAAAAAAAAACTTTCTCTCAACAGGTAGTGGTCTAGCTTTAGTTGAAACCAGTAACTTTGTATTGAGATCTAATGTATTATGGCTCCTGTATGACATATTGTTTGTTGCTCCCTCACTCTTTGTAAGTCGCTTTGGATAAAAGCGTCTGCTAAATGACTAAATGTAAATGTACTGTAGGAGCTCTTCCAGTCTCAAGTACCACCTAAACGCAAATCATCCCATAGCTAATGCGGAAGTAAACACAAGTACATCTTATTGAACATAATTTATTTTCATCACCAATTATCATAATAGAACAGCTTTCTCAAGCAGTTTGTGATGTATTTTGGAAACAGGAGATGAGCCCCTGGTCTAATGCGCCACCTGGCTTGAGAAACCCGTTCTCAAAGACTTACTTTTAGTCATTATTTGGGTAGCACACATATTCTGAATGCCTTCGGCAGAATTCAAATGAGCCATTTTAATCTAGATTAATTCCAAGATTAATCTAGATTAAAAAATAATAATCTATGCCCACCACTATTATTCATATATTGTATTGGTTTGTGTATTGTCCACGTCTTTGTTCCTGCCATCTCGGTTCCTTGTTACCTTTCCAGTAGTGTTTCATCCCTGTCACCTGTTCCCTGTTAATTATCCTTTGTTAGTCTCCCTTTATAATGTCCTCATGTTTCATTATCCTGAACCAGTTCCTTTTGTTCCTTGTCTTGTGTCCAGTGATCATTTCAAGTCCTAAAGCTTTCCATTGATCTAAGTCAAAGTAAGAGTAGTTATTGTTTGCCTTATTGTCATATTTTCTTGTTTTGTATTAAGTCTATGTCAGTTTAAATTTAGTTAGCCTGGTCAGGTTGACCCAGTCAGTTATTATTTCTATCTTGTCCTGTTTTCTCCCCATTGTGGGTTTTGTTCGCGGTTTTTGTCCCTTTATAATAAATCCCTTTGTTAACTTCATCTGTGTCGCTGTCTGGGTTTGGGTTCTGCCCTGATCTATGACAGAACATGACATTTCATTGTGAGAAGTGCATCACGTTTTAATCATTTGATAAAGATAATTGAAAATCAAACTGTGAAGCAGTTTGACTGAAATTTCTTTTTATTTGTCAGAATTTTCAATGATAGACAGCAGGATAGACAGCTCTTACAGTGAAGTAAATTGACATTTTAAATGATAAAAATACAGATGTTCAATTTTAAATATACTTAATCTCATTGTTTTGTGTTTTATTTTCCCAGGCACCCACCGATCTCATCAGCCGGACAGTAAGATCAGTGTGTGTATGTTCTTTGAGAGCACTTGGGAAAACTTACAGGGGTTTTACAGCATTAAAAAACGGATGTTGTTTGGTCTTATTTTTCAGGACAGCGAGCACACATCATCTGATGATGAGGAAGAGCCACCAGACCCTCATCCTCCTCTTCCTCCTCCATCTCAGCCATCACCACCTCATCTGGACATAGAGGAAATATTACACATGTTCTGTAACCCGATGGTTTAGCATTGCCTGATTATTTTTATTTCGCTGAGGGGGAAGATTGATAGCTCATTTTATGTTCATTGTGTTTTTTATATTGTAGTACATTGCTTTGCTTCACTTTTTTTTCTCTCCTGAAGTTTCAGGTTGAATCTAATAAACAGTGTACATCAGTTGAATTGTAAGGGTATTTTTAATACCAAGAATTTTTATTTAAAGAATATCTTGCTGACCTAAAATCTTTACTAGCACGGGGGTACTTCAATTCCCAGCCTGTCAATCAGGCCCGGTTCCTGCCAGGTTCAAAAGGGTGGGCTTTTACCACACACGGTATATAGCTGCAAAAAAACCTTACGCGACCATTTTCAAAAGTTTTATATCTGATTATGTGTTTTGGTAAAAAGATCTTTTTTGTATGTTTCTGAGAAATTCTGATAACACTCAAAAGACGATCTGTGTTTTTAAAACGGAAACCTCACAAAAAAACTGAAGTTCATATTTAATTTTTAAAAGTAGCATAAGATCATGAAAATGACATTTCATGCAGTGTGTTATGTTGCCGTGTTTGAAAGCAAGCAGTCTGTTATTTATTCACCTTAGGACTTAAATTGGCAAAGTTATTGGCTTGTAAAAAAGGGAGTTTAAAGTAGTAAAAAATCCTGATGCCTGGAGCCATCCGTGCTGTCAATGAATGACAAATAACTGTAAGGTAAGAATAACTTGTTTTATTGAATAACAGTTTTGTGCTATGCTTAAAAACTTAATACCTCTGACTCGCTCTGAGAAATGACCCATAATGGCTGCAGATATGTTTGCATGATTCTTGTGTTTTGCTTAAAATCTTAATAGGCCAGATTAACAACTGATAAATGACCCATAACGGCTGCAGATACGTTTGCATGTGTAATAGCCCACCGCTGCAACTCAAACTCTTGGTTTAAACATAAACTCTAGTGTATTCCCATAAAGTTTATTTTATTTATTTAAGGTTTATTGTGTAGCGTTTAATGTTCAATGTCTTGTTAAATTGAATATGCTGTGATGTCCAGGATTGCATACGTTTTGCTGTATCCTGAAGAGATGAGATGATTTTTTTATATTAATAATAAAGACAGGCCCCTGTTAAAAAATGACATTTAAAAGAATAAGACACATTTCTTTCTTTAAACAAACGGAGTAAAACAGTTTAAACATTAGTTTATGTATTTATTAGTAAATACTCTTTCTTTAAAGAAGTTGAAATCTTTTGCTTTATTAACACAAAGAACACATAACATGAGCTAAGAATCTTTCTTTAATAGACAGTTAAATAGGGGCACAGGGCGTATGGTGGTTTTCCTAAGTATATTACTGAGTTTTATTTATATTACTGAGTTTTCTTATATAAAGAATCACATGTAAAGTTTCTAAATATATTACATATTTTTATTATATAAAAGCATGAATTTAAGATAGTTATAGAAGTTCATGTACTTCTCTGATTTTAACAAAGGCTATGGGCCTTATAAGATGGGCACCAAGCAGATATGGACCTCACACACACGCACATATATGTTCCGCTCAAATCCTCAAAGCAGTCAGACAGGAAATATCAGACTGAATGCAGACTGGCGCTGACATATAGGGACTCTCGAGACCAACTCACCAGGGAAGCAGGAGTCAGAACAAGATCTGGCCGTAAGTGGGCCGCCAGCACGGCAATTAAAGAGGCAGAATGTTCCCTCAGGACCAAAGACATCATAGGAAACCCATGTACTGGAAGACAGTGTCTAGGAACAACACATTTCCAGCAGTGGTCAAAGTTCACACCTAGGGAGAAGAGAGCCATGATCCAGGATGAAGTCCGATACCGCGAGGAAGAAGGGAGAAGAGCCAAATCCACAGAGCTCGCGACTCAAGGAGCCTGGACAAGGTGGAACCTCCACAAGAGATCAATATCATGGAGTGAACTGTGGCGACTAGAGCCCTTTCGTATATCCTTTCTACTCCGAGCAGTTTATGACACCTTACCAACCCCAGTAAATTTGCACAGGTGGGGGTGGAGGGAGGACTCGCACTGACACAAGGGAGGTACAGGTGGCGCCATGACAAGGTGTTGGTAGTGCTCGCAGACATTCTGGAGCAAGAAAAGAGGAAGAAACCAACAGCCAAACCAAGACCATTGCTGAGCACCATCACCTTTGTGAAGGAGGGCCAAAGACCAGTCACCCACAGCCAAGCCAAACAGAATCTCTTGCAGTCGGCCCAGGGGTGGGAAATGGAGGTTGATCTTGGGAGGAAAGCGGTACTGTCCACAACTCTAAGGCCCGATATCATCATGTGGTCCCCAGAGGGAAAGAAGATCATCCTGGTGGAGTTGACGGTGCCGTGGGAGGAGGAGTGCGAGGAAGCAGCAGAGAGGAAGAAAACCAAATACCAGCAACTTGTCCAGAATAGCCGGGACAAGGGGTGGGCAACATGGCTGATGACGGTGGAGGTTGGATGTCGAGGATTCCCAGCTCAATCTGTGTGGAATCTATTGACAAAGGTTGGATTGAGAGGCCACTTGATGAAAGCAGCCGTTCGTAGGTTGGGAGAAGCGTCAGAGAGAGCCTCCTGTTGGCTCTGGCACAAGAGAGAGGAAACAAGCTGGAAGCCTGGAGGAGAGGGGGAGTGACCTGGCCAGACACTGCAGACCCGCCAACTGGAGGGTGTAGTGGTTAAGGGTTGAAACACCCAGTGAAGGTTGAGGACCACCCGATGACCTCTCTTCCAGGCCAAGGCTTCATCCATTAGAGATGGGTGTGTGCTATCATCGTAGATGCATAAGGACAACAATCCATACTTTTGTGCCGGTGTCACTGATGAGCTCTTTGGGTATTACCTTGCCATTTTTCGTATGTGGATTGGTTTACTGTTTGGTCTTCCACAATTTCCATTTCCAGAAAAATGATCTTGAATTGAGTGACTAAGAAAAAGGTAAACCTTAATTCAAGATTATTTTTCTTACCCCAGTGGCAGATATTTTTGCTTGTTTTAAGCACAAATTCACTGAAATTTCATATTTTTTTACTAAAAACAAGACTTATTTTCTTAGGTCAATTTACTCATCAAGAAAATGCATCTTGATTTAAGAATGTTTAAACAAATTCACTGGAAAATAAGAAAAAAAGTCTAAGTAAGAAAGTCATATTTTGCAGTGTTGAAGTCTCACATGTACAGAAATCACAGACCTGGTCTGTTACAGAAGCCAAGTACATTTCAGTATAGTGGTAACTAGAGTTGAGCCGGATACTCTGCTGAAACGAGTATCCGGTACGGATAAAGCACTTTTGCCGAGTACGAGTATTATACGAGTAATACGAGTCAATATCTGTGCTCGGATTGAATAAATATCCTCATTGGGTAGCTGACTGTGTCTGCGTTCTGTGATAGGCTAGTCACAGCGCCCCTATCCTACACACTTACACATGTATTGTGTTGCTGACTGTGTCCGCAGCTCTCTCTGTCTCTCCCTCAGTCACTCAGGTTCGCGCATCATTTCCGTTAACTTTTAGGTCTCTTCAGGTTTGTTTTTTTACTTCGGTTTGTAGTACTTACTTATTAACCAGTAGAGTTTTGATAAACGTGGGGTTTGTTCAGACGTGGTGCTGGTAGAATGCGACTCGCGTCTCTGATTGTCTGAGGTTTTTTTTCTTTTTTAAACCGTCAGCTGGCTCTTACCAGTTATTTTTACTTCACGCAAACTCTTGTTCATCACATTTTACTTCATAATTGCAACCGCATGTGTTGTATTAATTGTTGCAAAACTTGTTCTGTATATAGTTCGTTTTTTATCGTGATCAAAACCATTGATCTGAAGCTGATGCCGTCATGTTAATATTTTTCTAATCAGCAATAAATATAACAATTTCTGATCAACCCATATCAATTGCATGCTTAAAATAACATACTGGTTAAAGCCCCGCCCATCTCAAGACAACCCGACTCAATTTCCGGGTTAAATCCCGCCCACTTCCGACTTAGGCCCCGCCCAGTCCGATTACAGATACAGATACAAATAATTAATATGGTTAACAGACACAGATACAGATAATGCTGTACTCGCTCATCCCTAGTGGTAACCACAAATGCAGTGTTCAAGGATGTGATTATGTGGCTGATAATGTTTCCTCGTTGTGTATTCATTTAAGAGTACATATACGGAATGGTAAAAATAAGTTACTTGTCCTTTTGAGGGATGCACAAAATATTTTAGAGTGAGGTCGTCCTTTGCCACACACATATATCGAAAACACAGGCAGTCACTTGTAGCACAGCCACATACACCACAAGATACTGACGTGTGTCATGCCCGGCTTTGCCGTGCTGGATGTGCTCACTCCACCATTGAAGAGAAAGTGTTTGGGCCAACTCTCTCCTCCCAGGCTGAAGGGGGAGCTGTCTCTTTCCGGTCCATCTTGTGGCAGCTGATTGGTGGAATGGTTTAAAAACCTCTCCTGCCAGTTGCTCTGGGCTGCGGTTGCTCTGACTGCCCTTCTTTTGCTTTGCTCTGGCCGTCAGGCAGCACTATCCTATTCTATTTTGTCGTTTGTGCATTACACATAGTTTATACATTTTAGTGATCTGCACTTCACTTTTGATTTGTTTTCTTGTGCTTCTCATTTACTGACTTTTATACATGTAATGATTTAAATTATAATTACATCGTATAATTTAATGTTTAATAAATTACTTTTGGTTTAACTGTACAAACCGTGTGGTCTCCCTTATGTCATTGCTACTGTGAGCCAGGTAGTCGTGACACGTGATTGATGAAGAAGTTCCAGACATTCAACTCCATGGTGACAATGTGGGCCCATGTCTTAATAGTCATGGAATGAACCAAGATTTGAGCCCTGACACATTTGTTAAGAGTCTGGCATTGTTTTATTTAAAATTACAGGCCAAACTGCTTTTGCCAGCCACAACGATACGGTGCATTCACGAGTTCACCTACACAGAAAACAGTGATATTGATAGGGCTAATGATAAAGCTTGGTTATGCGTATTTGGCGTGCTGTACGGGAAGCAGGCTCCGAGCTCGCCAGATCTATCCGAGCCCGAAACACTCTACCTTAGTACGGGTGAGTGCACCGAGCTCGGAACCGGTCTGAGCCCAGAGCACACCCCCATAAAGCGAGAAAGTGGGACAGCCGGTGGAGTACGCATACCCCCCAACGTGATGCTGAGCGCTGCAGAGGCGTGGCCTGCATTCAGGTAGAGACGAAAGGATGAGGGCTCCTTAGGAGATGTTGTTCGTTATGAGACAAGAATGGGGTAGGGGTTCCTCCGAGGATGGTTGAGACTGAGAAGATGAAAGGTGTCTGCTGCACTGATGAGAAGTTCCTAATATGGAGGTTTCGGGAACCGTCCAAAATGAACATGGCTTCATGGGTGTCCCTGTTGTTGAGACTGAGACTGGAAAGAGGTGACTGAAGGAGGGAGCCGGCTGTAGCGGAGCGCCTGATGGAGGCTCCTGCTGGGGTGATCATGCTGTGATGCTCGTTTCCGTGGAAAGTCGTAGGTGGCAGAAAGCGAGGCAGAAGCTCTGGCCTCTGCGGAGGCGATCGCTGTGGCGACGCTTGTTTCGCCGCCTTAGATGGAAGCTATCCCTGCGGAGCTGATCCCTGCTGCAACACTGGCTTTGGTGCTTGTGAAGGAAGCATGGGCTACTGTGAATGAATTTTAGTTGCGGCACTTGATTCCATGCCTGAAAATAGGAAAGCTGGCCTTGGCTGAGGCTTTTGCTGTGGCAATGCTGGCTTCTATGCTTGAAATGGACATGCTGGTCTCTGCCAGGGTTGTCGCTGCGGCGATGCTGGCTTTCCATGCTTGGGATGGAAGTACTGACCTCTGCTGAGGAAGTCGCTGTGGCTATGCTAGCTTTCCACGCTTGGGATGGAAGTGCGGGCCTCTGCCGAGGCGGTCGCTGCTGTGATGTTAGCTTCGGCTATCGACTCTGCTACTGCAATGCCCGAGACATGGGCACTGGCCCTTGAGGCCGCTGCAGCGGTGAGATCTCCTGTAAGGGAGATTAAGGCTGACATGGAGGAGGTTCGCGCCCATGCGTGTGAAAGATGGTTCCGTTTTGCTCCGTTTAATGGAGAATGACATAGTCTCTGAATCGACTACTGACAGGTCGGATTACGTTGGATGGGTTAGGGGGTTGAAAATGTATGTTGTGGAAATTTCTGAACATCTTAGAATTCCGAAGAATGCTAGTATAAATATGGTGTCGAGTGTGCGATCGATGTGTTTGGAGTGGGATCCTTTACGGAGGGTGGAAATGCATCTGGTCAATATATCCAGGGTTATGGGTTGCCTTGCATCCTGGCGAGCAGGCTGGGTAAGTGGAATGCCCTTGATAAGCATAGATGTTTGGGAGCTGGCTATGGCTGCAGATGGCGAATTGAATATGAGTTTGTGGAAGAACTGGACTCCACTCATGTAGCCTTTAATTGAGCTGGCCTGGAGGTTTTTTGAAGAGTTTAGGAAGGAGATGAAGGAGGTGATGACAGAAAAATCGGGAAAGGGAATGTTGAATGCCAGGTGAAAAGACTTGAAGCTTTTCCATGCAGTGAGATAAGATTGGAGGGTCCTGAGGGAGACTGCTTGGATGATGGAGTTTAGAGAGGCATCAATGAGGGTTTTTAGGGGGTGGTTAACCGGAATATCATCTCCGAATAGGGAGGTACCGGTTTTGGCAAAGGGTCTGCTTCGGGTACCAGCAGCCTGAACTTCTGGAAGGCAAAACGAGAAAGGGCGTCAGCAATCTGATTTTTTGATCCGGGAATGTGTTTGGCAGTTAGAATGAATTGGTCACAGGCCGAGATCCAGATGAGGCGTCTGAGGAACGGCATTATGGCGGGGGAGTGGGAGCGGCCTTTGTTAATACAATGAACAGTTGCCTCGTTGTCACAGTGCACGATTATGCTGGAAGCTGACCACTCTTTTCCCCATAGGGATGCTGCAACGACCAGTGGATATAGCTCAAATAGAGCTGAAGATGCTAAAGCATAAGGAATCTCTAAAACCTGGGGGGGCCAGGTGGACGCGAACCAACTGCCTTGGTAAAAGCCTCCAAACCGACGAAAGGGGCGGCGTCTGTGAATAGGTGAATATCGACGGGGGAAGAGGCCATGTCAGTGTAGAAAAATGACAAGCCGTTCCATTGTCTGAGGAATTTTATCCATAAGCTCAGCTCGTCGAGGCAGAAGCTGGATATGGATAACAGGTCCTCTAAAGCGTGTGCGGATGACGCGAGAGAGAGGAGGTATGAAACGAACGGGCGACCTTGCGGGATTATTCTCATCGCGAAATTTAGATGGCCGAGAACAGACAGAAGCTTGCGTTTTGAGCAGCGGGGATTTGCTAATAGGGAGGACTCGATCAAGACCGTTCTATCGATTTTCTCTTTCGGCAGAGAAGCCTGGAATTTAAGCGAGTCTAATTTAATTCCGAGAAATTCGATGGACGTGCTTGGACCTGAAGTTTTGTCTGGGGCAAGGGGAACGCCGAGATTTTTGAAAACCTGCTGGACTTTTGCTAGATGTGCAGCCGGAAACGAGTCGGGAGACGAGATGATTAAAAAATCGTCGAGTAGGTGGATGAGGTAGAGAATTGCATAATTGTTAGAGAGAATCCAGCAAATTTCCTCTGACAACATGTCGAAAATTTTTAGGCTGCTTCTGCAACCAAAGGTGAGACGGATAGAAAAGTAAAATTTATTGCGCCATCGAATACCGAAAGGGTGCCAAGAGTCTGGGTGGATTGGCATGACTTTAAATGCTGATGTGATGTCGACTTTTGCTAGCCAAGCGCCACGACCGGCATGTTTTATTAAAGTGATCGCTTGATCGATGGTAGTGCAGGGAAACTTCCTCGATCGGAATGAGGCTATTAATGCTAGGGAAGGTAGAGCCGTGTGGTGACGAGAGATCGAAAATGAGGCGCTTTTTTCCAGAGAATTTACGTGTCGCTATGCTAATGGGGCTGATGCGAAATGCAGTAAAAGGAGGAGCGTCGAAGGGGCCAATAATGAAATTAGCGTCGATCTCCTTTTTAATGAGGAGATCGACTGACTCTGGTTCGGCGAGCGCAGACTGGAGGTTGGGGCATATTAAGCTGTGTGATGGAAGACTGATGACGCCGGGGTCGAAACCGTTCGAGAGACCGGTCAGAAGGTAGTCAGTGAATTGAAAGTCGGGGTGCGAGGACAATTCGGAAGACAAACAAGAAATGTTCACGGGAGTCGAAAGGTAATTTTTTAGTTTTTTATTCTGCGTTTGAGACAACGGGCACACAATTAGTGCGTGTGCTCCGCTACAAAATGAGCACACATGGAGGAAGCGACAACGTTGCCTGGCGCATCTTCCGACGTTGAAATTCCTGCAAACCTCCAAATTGCAGGGTTGCCCATGAGTTTGGTGAACTGGGCGGGTTGGCAGGTGCGGAACAGAGCAGGTAGATTTGGGGGGCGAAGCTGAGCATGGGGGAAGAGAGGGAGTGACTAGGGAACAATCTATTGTGGTATGCGCTACAGAGCGACATACCGCACATGAAATATTGCGGACGCCCAGGAAAACCCTGTTCTGCAGCTCACTGTCCAATGCTCCCCATTAGGGGCACTGGTTCCACTAAGCTACACGAATGGCACATTTGGCAGAAAAAAGTTTGTAATACGGGTAGAAATGCGCGCCCCCATAGGAGAGAGTGAGCTCTGCCACGATAGCGAGATAATCGCCCAGCTCACATCTCCTATGAGGGAACGTAGTGCAGATCACGTCAGTGTAGCGGGAAAAAGCAACGGTAAATTCGGGGAAAGAAAGCGTGCAGGTGTGGTTGGGTGACTGATTTTTTTAGCGAGAGCGACAGATCGCCGTAGTGATCTGCCGCTCGGTTGACGGAGGTGATAAAGGTGAGAGGAGTAAATAAAGATCTGTGTCCGCACCTGTCAAGATCTGGGATCTGGGATCTGATGTTCCCTGACACAGGAGGCGGTTCCAACGCTGGTGCGTTAACTGGCACTGGCATAGCTGTCGCCGTGGCCAATGTGAAATTTGATCTGCTCTGCGGGAGAGAGAAAAGGGAGGGTATTGCGGCCACCTGAGCGGCTAGCGGAGTCATGCTCGCGCTAGCGGCGGCTTCTAAGGGGGCGGTGAAATGGCTGAGGACCGGTTGCCTGCATTGCTAGCTGAGGCAGCCTCGCGCTAGTGGTCGATGGAGGTGCCGTGGGCCAAGAGCCAGGGGCGGGGAATAGGTGAGAACGCACCGGAGCTCCAGGTGAAGGCGAGCCGACGTTTCTTGGGCGGCCCGCGGTGTTTACTTCTGGCGGGGTGTTGGCTGGAGGTTGGAGCTGGCCTACTGCGAGAGGGACGAGTTGCTGGAAGCCTTCGACCGGGCGGTTCGTGGCATCTGGGAAGTCCGTGGCGGTACCTGCGCTCGCGGAGGGCCTGCTGTGCCGGCGGACGGCCACGACGAGCCGCATTGCTGGATTGCCCGGGCCGGGAATAGGGGGAACCACGAGCCGTGCCCGGCTTGTCAGTGGTCATTTGCGGAGCTGACTTCGGTGGGGCGGTGTCGGCCAGGGAAGAAGCGAAGAGGCAGTAAAACTCCGCCTTGATCATCAGCCTATGGAACTCAACGTCCGCATTGGATAGAGCCAGTCGTAGGCCCTGGACAGTCCATTTCTGGATGGCGGGGATCGTGTTGTGCGTGGAGGTGTAAGAAGAAGCCTGTGAAGGCGGCGGACGTCTCTCTGGGGCAGGTGATGAAGTGTCCCCTCTGGTTTTAGCCTTGCTAGGTGCAGAACGTCGGAGCTGGTGGCCACGTGATGAAGCGGGGAATCAGCTACTGAATCCGACCCCGAGCTGGACCGATGGGACGCGCTCGTTGGCGCTGAAGGATTGAGGTTTGTGGATGCGTTGTTAATGACGGGGGTCTCGAACATAGCGTCGAACTTTAAAGTTGTTGCTTAATCCTAGGAGAACGAGAAGGTAAGATGGTTTCCCTATTTATTAGCTAGCTCGCTAGGCTGATTGTGTATACGTTGTGATTGCTGATTATACACCAGCCGGCTGGTTATATGCTCCGGCTCCTCCCGAACTATGTTAATTAAACATCATTTGTGGAGGAATTTCAGGAGCTCCATTGCAGTGGAATGAAGCAAGTGCTAAAAAAAGTGGAGGAGAAGCTGGCAGGTCTAAACATCACAAATGATGAAATACAGAAAATAGTTAAGGACCTACGGGGGGGCACGGTGGCTAAGTGGTTAGCACGTTCGCCTCACACCTCCAGGGTTGGGGCTTTGATTCCCGCTTCCGACTTGTGTGTGTGTGTGGAGTTTGCATGTTCTCCCCGTGCCTCGGGGGTTTCCTCTGGGTACTCCGGTTTCCTCCCCTGGTCCAAAGACATGCATGGTAGGTTGATTGGCATCTCTGGAAAAAATTGTCCGTAGGGTGTGACTGCGTGAGTGAATGAGTGAGTGTGTGTGCCCTGCGATGGGTTGGCAGTCCATCCAGGGTGTATCCTGCCTTGATGCCCGATGACTCCTGAGATAGGCACAGGATCCCCGTGACCCGAGGTAGTTCGGATAAGCGGTAGAAAATGGAATGGAATGGAGTTAAGGACCTTGAAAAAGAGGATATATTAACTGTTTGCAATGAAGGTGTTTTGAGATCCGACAGAACCTGAAAAACATATTTCAAAGAAAATTTTGATTATGTTGCACCTGCTCAGATATACCTAGGGACAGATACCAGTGGTAAGGAACGATTTTGTGAGTATGTGCCTCTAAAGGAGAAACTTGCTGCCTTGTTTAGGCAGTCCACTATTAAAGACCAGTATGCACAGTCTAAACTCCATGTACACAGAGATATGGTTTGGGGAAATATTACCACATAATAGATCCACTGTTGACCCAGCACAACATGTTTTGCTGTCCAGAGAGCAGGATTTCAAGTATTTTGGTCAGAATAAGGTCTTTACTTGCTTTATTGATGACCATAATCTTGGTTACCACTCAGTTGGTGGATTCACAGAAAATTTCAGCAGTAGCAAACACTTTTGTATGTACTGCTTGATTGACAGAGAGACATTTGTTAAATCACCACTTGTATTTGGCCCACCACGAACACCTGCGAATTATAATGACACTGTTCAACAACTGACCCCTGAACAGACTTTACTAGATGGTATCAAGTTTAATTCATGTTTCAAAACCCTGAAGTCTTTTCATGTCTGCAAAGGTCTTCCTCCATGTCTTAAGCATACCTTTTTGAGGGAGTAGTGGCGAATGATTTGGCTCTTTATATTAAACATCTGGTAAAAGCTGAAAAACATTCTACCTACTTACAGATAAATAATTCCATCTCACAGACAAAACTTTTAGTGTTTTTTTTACTTTTAGGTAGTGATTCACACAACAAACATGTGAGATCAAGGAAAATGCTACAAAAGTCAGGAGGGTTCAGCCGCACAAAACTGGTGTCTCTTACGACTGTTACCAGTTTATGTTGGTAGGTGAATCAAAAATCCTATTGACAATGAGGTTTGGCAGTTGTGCCTTAAACTAAAGAAATAGCAGAATTCATCTGTGCTTCAAAAATTCATCAGAATGAGGTTGCTTATCTGAAAGTTTTGCTAGAGGAATATTTGTATTTACGAAACAGTATTTTCCCTGACCACCCCCTCAAACCAAAACACCACTATTTGCTCCATTATCCTGACCTTATCCTTAAATTTGGGCCACTGATACGCTTGTGGACACTTAAGTTTGAGAGCAAATTGCCAGAAAACTTCATAATTTTCTACACTTAAGTAAAACACTGGCGACACTAGCAACCGAAATTGATGAAGAGGCATACAACAGGGAAATACCGATGTTGTTAAATACCGCTCAGTTTGATAAAATCAAAACCTCAGAGGTTTCAGCAGTGACTTACAAAGGGACCAAGTACACCAAAGGCCTCGTTGTTGTTTTAAAGCACACTGGCGATACATTAGTCTTTGGGAAAATTTCCCTAATACTTGCTGTAACAGGTTTACTTTGTTGTTATGATACATCACTCAGTTTTGTTAGCTGATCTTGGAGTCTACTACCTATGTAAGACAAGTAATGAGTATGCATATATTAATGCGGATAGGTTGCAAGACTATTATCCACTGCCAGTGTACAACATCTTGGACCTCCCAAGTGTTTGCTTGCATCACTCAGTGTGTTGTTCTTTTTAGGTATGGATGTCGAAAGCATTCAGGAAATTCAGAGTGTGCTTCCTGAATTAGACTATAAGAGGTTGATGGTTATTGTAGAACACCTATCATCAGTGGTTGGAGTCACAAAGAAAGAGAACCTTGTCTTTATTGAGAAGGATGACTTTGCAGAATCATTTAACAGCAATACAGTGCCGTAAAGTCATCCAAGCCTTTAAACAAAGAGGTAAGCAAAAAATGTATGTAAGCAATGTTAATGTTATAAGATATTCTTTGAGGATATCTCTTTTAATAAGACTTAAGAAGTTTTAGTTGTTTTATGGTCTGGGCTAATATTTACAGTGTTTTCGTGAGATACAGAATTAATTGGGTCTTTAAAATGACAGTAAGGATTCTGGGGAAAAATTATATTGTAAAGTAGCTTCTTAAACACTTGTTAAATGTGCCTTTATCTACCTTTATGGTTATCTCATCTGTAAACTGTATATATTGTAAATAAATTAGATTTGTAAATATCTGTTAATGTATTTCTTCTTTTTCAAAGAATTGACTGCTAGAGGGGACACTGATGTCAGATATATACTGAATGAACAGGCAGTGCCAGTGTAAGCCAGTGTCATTACCTTGAATATGGAACTGACGGATGGACATGCCTACCTAACACCTTCTCGTACACAATCCCAAAATCCTGGATTATCTTTGACAAAAACACAGAACTGATGGATACATCAATTTGAGATTCAATGGGACAAAATGCCAGCTTCACTGTCACAGCCCATAATAAAAGAGCACAGGGCTAACCCTGCGGACAGAAGGGCCATGGTGAGAACTGTGGTGGCAGCTATGCAAGAACACTGTCCAAATCCCAACAGAGTTGCCTGTGTAGAGATAGCCAAAATGATTGTTTCAAAATATCCTCTTACCTTTGCAGACACAAGTGAGGAGGGTGAAAAGTTGGGAATAGGTTACTATTCTCTTGTCAATCAACTTAAAACAAGAGTTGAACATGTCAACCGAAACAATGTAAGTGAAAGAATGGGGAGACCAAGGGCAATGACTGTAACTAGTGATGGTAGAACTAGTTCCAAAACCGTACGTTGCAAAGTAGACAGTTATGGCTGCACAAATTGGCAGCCGAAATGTCTCCCAGAAGGAGAAACAGTTGACTCTTTAGAGGACATACGAAAAAATATGGCAGGCATATTTCACTCTGCTGGTCCCAGAGCTGCGGACTTGCCAGATATTGACAAGTCAATGAATTTAACATACGTTTATCAGCATCACATGATAAACAGCTGCCCTCAACCAAGTTTGAATTCAATTGAAGAACAATGGCCTTTCCTCTTTACAAAAAGGGGACTCTGCCCATTTCAAAACTCTCACAGGTATTGATATCTGTGATCGAATTGGATAGGCTCTACAAACCAATGGGAAGAGGATCATACATTTCTTCCAAAGACTGACTCAGAACAGAGAAGTTCAGGGACTTCTACAGGACTACGAAAATGACCTAACAGACATGCCGCATAACCGGACTGGCATAGCAACAGTACTTCTTTTGATGAAGCACTTTCTTGAAAAAGAAGACTCCATCTTCATTTTGGCAGATATAAGTAGGCTTATATTCTTATTTTTATTAGCTCAACAAATCTCACATGTACGGCTACCGGGAGGGGACATGCTCGTTTCAATTAGTTTTGTCGTGGCCACGAGATATTACCCCTTGGGGATGTGATAATATCTTGTGAGCAAGAATAAACAAGGTAAAAAGAACTTAAATTAATTGCTCATTTTAATAAATGTGAGATCAGTCAAATGATTACAACATACTCAAACTTTAATTTACTATTCCAAAAAGAAAGAATACACTTACTTTCAGTTAATAACTTTTTAAAGGTATTGTCAATATAAAAACTAGTGGTGGGCATAGATTAATTTTTTTAATCTAGATTAATCTAGATTAATTCCAAAATTAATCTAGATTAATCTAGATTAAAATGGCTCATTTGAATTCTGCCGAAGGCATTCAGAATATGTGTGCTACCCAAATAATGACTAAAAGTAAGTATTTGAGAACGGGTTTCTCAAGCCAGGTGGCGCATAAGACCAGGGGCTCATCTCCTGTTTCCAAAATGCATCACAAACTGCTTGAGAAAGCTGTTCTACTATGATAATTGGTGATGAAAATTAAATTTTGTTCAATAAGATGAACTTGTGTTTACTTCCGCATTAGCTAAGGGATGCTTTGCGTTTAGGAGGTACTTGAGACTGGAAGAGCTCCTACAGTACATTTACATTTAGTCATTTAGCAGACGCTTTTATCCAAAGCGACTTACAAAGAGTGAGGGAGCAACAAGCGATATGTCATACAGGAGCCATAATACATTAGATCTCAATACAAAGTTACTGGTTTCAACTAAAGCTAGACCACTACCTGTTGAGAGAAAGTGTTTTTTTTAAACCAATTCCGCATTGCACAATGTGCAAACAACCTTAGTCTTGCGATGTTTCTATTGGGAAGCTTCTTAAAAATTAATATTCCCTGAAGCAAACCCGGCGGCTTCATAGCTGCATCCATGTTAGCACGTCACGTTTGATGCGGTAATTTCACAGTAACGTTATGTTGTGTTCAGACCAAACGCGAATGGCGTGTCAAGCGCGAGTGATTTAAATGTAATGGAAAGAGCCCATAGACCTACTTGCTGCGCGAATCGCGCGAATGAAGCCCTGGTTATGAGATGATGAGTCGGCTTCTGCTTCCGCGAATGACGCGAATCACGCGAGTTAAAAAATCTCGTTCTCGCCCCGTACAGTGCAGTTAAGCTGGTATACATCCGTGCTAAAATATCAAGGTGAAAGTCATCATAGCTTGTGTAGTATAGACCCAGCTCCCAACCCAACTTTGAGAATAGATTAACGGCGACATTTTTTTTATCGCGCGATAAGAGTCTCACTGCGTTAACGCCGTTAACGGCCCACCACTAATAAAAACATAAAACTGGTTGTAAGTTCAGGCGTTCAGTGAGACTCAAACGTCATGTTCGGCAGACCAACGAGTCAAGCAACAGACGCAGACGAGTGTGTTCTGCAAAGTCATGTATTTGGACCCTTTGGAACGCCATAACGGAAACAATACACTCAACGCGATTTTTTTAAGTATCAATGTTACGCCGCTAGTTTTGAAAGTAACATTTACAAAAGGTTTCCTAGGCGACCTAAATTCACCGTGTGTGTGTGTTTGAAAAATGTCCTGCATCATGAACGCCAACGTCATGAAGTCAACCCAGTAACCAATTCTTATCAGGACGCCGAGTTGAAGTATCTTCTCAGTGCTGTTTTTAGCGAAAGTGACGACGGATCACACGATAACTTGCTATCAAGTGTTTTCAGACAGTCAGATAGCGACGATACGAAACTCGACAAGTCCACACAGACAGACAGACGATAAGTAAAAGAGCTTCACATGGTGTCTTCATCTGCAGGAGTTACAGCAAACGACATGAGAAATCCAGGTCCGTGACAAAATCTATATCCCAAAATAAATCATCTAGCTAAAAGTATTGATTCAGATAATATGACGAAACGGTTGTTTACTGACTCGAGTCTAGCACAATATCAGGCTTGTTTTATTAAGTGTGTGTTAATCTCAAGATTTATCATGTTTGAAAGCATTTTCTAATTCCCGATAAATTTCCTGTAAAACTTTCCTGAAGCTCAGTGGTAAGAGCATTGTAGTAGCATTGTAAGAGCACTGGTTCAAATCCCAGGCGATCCCTGCGGTTTTATTTACCGACTTTAACACATTTTCATTCTGTTGAATCGCACTCGATGAATTTTGTTAAATTGCAAACATCACTGCTATTGAAGTTTATGTGAGACAAAGAAATAAGATCTCAAGTGTTCCTTTTGTATTTTCTGTTTATAGGACAATTTTCATCGCTTTATAAAGAGGGCAAGATTATAGGATCGGGAGTCTGTGGCAAAGTGTATGAGCGAACTGGCAGATCCAAAGGCCAGGAGGTAGAAACGCCTTCGCTTTATTCATCAAACATTTTAAAGTGGTTGAACATTCTTTGTGTAAATGTGTAATTCCATACATGTTAAAAGTTTGATCCAGATATGTTGATATACTGCTGTAAAGCTGACATGTGCTGATTTCTCATTGCAGGTCGCCATCAAACGTATCGACCGTGTGCCTTACAGTGGATCATCTAAGAAGATTGTGAGTTGACAGGATTTCATATTTACAGTGGAGTCCAAAAATCTTTTACAAATTGAGAAGAAATCTGAAAGATTCTGCACTTAAGTATTTCTAGGTTGCAAATAAGATAAACAGATTTGACATGTAACACCTTTTTGCAAAGGATTTCTATTTGTTGTGAAAGATTCTGTTTGAAACATTTTAATAGAATGCTGAACAGGAAACATCATGTTTCGTGCACATCGTACATGTTTCATTAAAAGAGGAGATTTCAAAATAAGGCAACTACAAAAATGCATTTGTGTTGATAACCCTGCCTACCGTCTGCTAACCTTTTTTAACCATTTTTTTCCAGCCTGGACATGACAAGCCTTTGTTGACCAGAGAAATGCCCCAACATTGTAGAAATGTTGGGCTGGTTTGATAGTAAACACATCCTCATTTTGGAAAATCCACATCCCTGCAAGACCTTGGGTGATTTCCTGAGAAGTCATAATGAACATCTGAAGGAAACGGAGGCCAGTCATCTCATGCGTCAAGCAGTGAACGCAGCCAAACACTGCATTGGCCACCATATCTCCCATCGTGACTTACACAACCAAAACGTCCTGTCAACACAAAGACGATGGTGCTGAAATTAATCGAGTTTGGATTCAACCATCTAATCCCAGTCCATACATGTGAAGGTGAGATGGAATAGACCCAAGATTGTCCAAATGTACAGTAATGAATTGATCCCATTATACTGTGACTTGAAGGACGTTTGCTAATGAAATGTTTGCTCACATTGTCTTGCATTACAGAGCGAACTAAAGGGGCTGCGAAGATGGTCTTTTATTTGGGTCGTCTGCTCTTAATGATGACGACCGGAGGGGAGGCGATCTTGTTTCTGCAACCCGGCGATCAAGGATCTTGGTTTATCTAAAGATAAGACACCAGCACTTACAAAACATCCTTGTTAAACACAAACCAAGCTTCTTCTCTCATCAGTTTTTCTCACCAAATGCAACTTTCTTACTATAAGTTGAAGAAAACAGGATATTGTTTCCTGAACAATATATAAAAACGAAATATTTCAGTAGCTATTGTTATGTTTGACAGTGTTTTACAAAGAACATATGTGACTAATCCTCCTTTAAACACTTCTCCTCACAGAATGCCTTGACTTGATCAATCGTTCCAATTTCGTTCCACTAGCCAACAGGCTAACGTTAGAAGAGTTCCTAGACCACGAGTGGTTTCAGCCGGGTTAAAGGTCAAGAGTATCTTATGTTTTTTTTCTACTTCAGTCAGTCATATTAGCATAGCCAGTGGTCCTTCAGTCAGTGCAACAAATATAGTTTTATCTAGATGGTGTTTTAGAGACTCTTGTTTGATTAAGTCAGATGAATTAACTTTTTTTACTATTCAGTAATAAAGTAATATTTTTGCCCACAAAATATTAATATATTTTATCAATAATAGTGTAAAAGGAGCAACTGGTACAGCGCACAGGGATCACTCCTAGTGAGATGCAGGAGGAACCAGGCCCGGAGTAGGGGCCACAGGATCCTGGGGAGAACACCGTGCTGGTAGATCCAGGCCTTGAATTTTCCCAGCAGACCCAATTTGTACACTGCTGTCAGCCACACCTCCAGCTCCCTGTTTGTGGCCTTGATGGATGCAGCGTCCTTCAGGGGGCAATCAAGGTTTTGCCATGGCTCTTGATTGGTTTCTCGGTGACCGATGGAATCTGGGTGCCGTCCAGAGAGAAACGGAATTTGTCAGTCACTTTCCCTCTCTTGAGCACCAGAGACCTAGATTTTGCAGGCTTGAAACGCATCCGAGCTCAGGTGATGATCTTTCCAAGCCCTGAAGAATCTATCGACACCCCAGCACTGACGTTGTTGTAATGGTCAGGGCATCCATAAAGGCTCTAATGGGGGGCTGGCGGACTCCAGACTTCATGAGTGGACCTCTACACTCGACTTCAGCTGACTTGAACAGCATGTTCATGGCCAAGGCAAAGAGGATCACTGAAATTGTGCATCCAGTGATGATCCCTTTCTCCAGCCTATGCCACTCGGATGTGATTGTCCCAGAGATGACTCTAAGCTTGAAACTCTTGTAGTAGACCAAGATGAGGTCCCTGATTTTATTTGGGACATGGTGCCTGAAAGAATGTAAACTTCTTATGTCCCCTTGTCTAACAATATTCTACGGTTGAAGAGTCTAGTCGACGGAACACACAGAGTTTCAGGCCTGGAGACAAAGTTTGACACAGACACAAGTGCTTGTTCAATCAGAGTCCAATGTTTATTGTTTTAGGACTAATAGTTATAATTTTCTCTTAGGAGGCGTCATATAAAACCACCTAAACAGTGGAAAATCACCAGACTTTCTGTTTAGTCTTTCCTCCTGAACAATCAGATATATGATTACATATTCAATATTACAATAACAGAACAATCGTCCATAGGCATCATTAGGAACCTTGATATGGAGAACAACAGATACTTATATCAACATAAGACAGCATGACATGATAGAACTTACAACGAGGTTAAACAACAAGAATGAAAGGCACATCTTATATGAATAGAAGCTAATATTAATAGGAATGAATACATATGATACATTAACTTTGTATTAAACACAGATGCAATATTTGTAGAGGACAGGACGAAATCCAGATTCTCACAATGGCCACTTTCAGACCAACGGTCTTACAAGCAGTCCTGTGTCCCTTTAAAGAACAAATATATATAGAGTAGTACAAAAGGTTAATCAAAAGGTTAATACAAAATCTTTAATAAAAGGATAGTTGCATTTGCGTATTTTTATGTGGTTTTCTGGTTTGCAAGCTGCTCTTTGAGGTAAAAGATCAATCGGACTGATTTGTAATAAAAACATAACAACACCAATCACCCTCAATAAAAACGAAAACATAAACATAATTATATCTACTCTTCATCATCTACCGTGCCAATCTCAATTACCGAATCGTCAAGCCCATTATCTCCTTCCATTACATTGTCACGTCCATCAACATTTCTTGGTTCTTCTATCACCGGTATTGGTTCTGGTTCTAACTCCTGCGTTTGAACACAATCAATATCATCCTCGTCCGTATCGCTGTTATGATCAAATATGGATCCCCAAGTTTGATTCTGATCTTTCGGACGATAACCTTTAGATGTGCGTCTAACCAGCATAGCCTGGTTGACGTCAGTCGTTCTTTTTGCTAACATCATTCGATCGGTTCCTTTGGTTGTAAAGGAAGTAACAGATCTTTTAACACATCCCACCACACACTGCAACATGCATGGCAAAAATAATAACAAGGCTAAGATGGTCATCACAACTGGAATTACTGTACCGGTTATCCAATATCCCCATCCCCCGGATAGGCTGTCCAACCATTGAAACCATGTTGCATCTACCGGTGTGGGTTCACGAACTGATTCTCTCATGTGCTTCACAACGTCGGTGATATGGTCTGCATAATCTGGAATTGAAAAACAACAAGATACTCCTAGCATTTTTCACACTCCTCCTTTCTCTGCTGTTAATATATCCAAAGCAAGTCTATGTTGCACGACGGCAACTCTCATTTTCTTAAATTCGTTAGAGATTAAGTTTAAAGCTTGTGCTGTGTCATTTTCCAAAGAAAGAACTTGCCATGCCAGACCATTAATTTTATTCAGAGCAACAGTAGTACCGGTTCCTGTAAACAAACCTGCTAGGGACCATCCCACGTTCTCCCAAGGAGTAGTCCATGGATCACTAGTCTTATGGCCTGCATAATAATTTGGCAGTTTTACTTCCCTTTTATGTCTATTCAAAGATGTGGCCAGATTTGTCTTTTCCATTATGCTAGTTCCTGTGGACAAAATCGCAGCATAACAACAACCTTTCCATTTCCCTGCATCTAAATGGTAATATGCAGTTTCACCACAAACCCACACCATTCCTGGTGAACTGTCTAAGTGTGAAAATGGACATTCAAATCCCTCAGTAGTTTTATTGAGATATTGTATGGTGCAATTATGATGTCCGTTATTTGATTGAGACAAAGTAATTTCATTTCTACAATCGGACATTCCTACTATATGTCTGCCTGATTTGGAACACACACATAATTCTGCGGGACGAGCATTTACATAAAAGGCAGGACCTTGAAAAGGTTCTCCTGTATACGAACAGTTATAGTCTCGCATTACGGATGTTGGTGGTCTTCCTTCTCGAATATTCAGAGTCATTTGTACAATTAAAGACATTTGTTTTGGCATATTGCAATCACCCTTACCATTTACTAGCATGTCTGCTGTAAGCTCCTGCGTTCTCCACATTGAGTGGAGCTGTATACATACCCAACAATCTCCTCTAACCTCATCTGCTAAGACTTCTCTCTGCAATAAGGCTAAGGCACATGCATAATTACCACCACATTTAGATTTTGCAACTCTTACTTTTTTAGTTTCTTGGTCGAGATTAGAACCCATAAAAAATTCAATATCCTGTGGTGCTTCTCTTTGCTTATTTAAATAGCTGGGTATCGGGTTTGCACTTAGTTCCTTAATTCTTTCTTTTATTTCCCTCATCGTTGGCGGTTCTATTTTAATTTGAACTTCCTGATAACGGTCTTTACCCAATAAGGCCCATACGCAGTAGTAAATTCCTTCATCTCGAAATGTAACCTCTCTTATGGTAACATTCATTACCCCTGCATAACTTTCCTTATGGTCTGGACCAAGAAGCGAAGGATGAGACTCTATAGGAATGGTTTTTGCCTTACCACAATATACACAACGTTTTCCATCCCACATTACTCTCTGTGGTAACTTTACAATCTTTATTTCAAACCTGGGGTCGGTGCCTAAGGCTTCAGGGCCATGATACGCTATTACCTCTGACCACCTACACGATCCCTTGCAGATATACAGACTTTCTCCGAATTGTTCCCTAACTGCTTCGATATTGCCAGCTGCCCCCATGGTTAAAGATATTGGGTCACAAAGGAAGCTTGCACTGCTGCCTGCCCTAAGAGTGACCTTGATCGTCTCTTTATCAGGGAAACTTTCATCTACTTCCCGTTTTGGCCGTGTGGCGAGAGTTTAATTTCTCTCTAATTTTACTTCTTCATTTAGGATTATACCAGTGATTATTATACTTATTAGGACTAGAATAATCGTTGTTCCACGCAGTCCACACATACCTGGCTGCCTGAACGGATGCCACGGCCTGTTAGGTTCAATCATTGTGGATTTGGGCAGTCTCTCTTGCTTACAACTAATTCCCCCTCCTCTAGCCTGAAAGCATACAGAACTAGGCTACCTGGTATTCGACGTTGCAGCACTACTCTCGTTGGGTCAGGGGCAATTCCTATGGTCGTTTTTACTGCGTTAAGAAGATCTGGGCCGAACACAATAAGGGCTTCTGCTAGTGTGCACGCAGTGTAAGAATTGATATCTAAGAATTCCATAGGAAATTGATTAGGATAATTTCAATGATTCAATTTGGCCCTCAATGCACCTCAGAGGAAGCTACGGAGTCAGCACTGTTGGCTCAATGGGCCTCCTATCTTCTTGCTTTGGGTGGCCCCTACCTCACAAAAGGTAGTTCTGTCCTCAGCTTAGTCAGTGCTTTCTCTACCCTGAGATGTATTAAGGTGAATCCCCTGTTGAGATTCTATGTTAAATTGGAGCTTGCCTGCTCTCCTGAAGAACACAACTTCAGTCTGGAAGCGTGTATCCACTGTGGCTGGTAGTCCGTCAGAACTCCTGTCCGTGTTACGGCAATCACAGTCGCTGGTCCGTGGTACTTTGGTTCTCCAACCTTTGTTGGCTTCAGATTCCTCACAAAGACCTTTTGTCCTGGAACAAAGTTATGAGTAGGGTTTTCTGAGGGAAGAGGAAGGCACAAAGAAGCATCAGCACATATCGAATTTAACTTTTCGACTAGGGAGGTCACGTAGTCTTCCTGGATCACCTGAAGATCACCTAAACAAGAAATACCAGACCGGCCTTTGACCCACGGGGTCGGGAAAGGTCTACACATTAGTACCTCGAACGGTGACAATTTTGTCGTGGAAGATGGGGTCATTCTTATTTCTGCCAAGACTGCGGGCAATAAATCAACCCACTTTCTTCCTGTATCGAGTACAGCTTTTGTTAGTCGTGTTTTCAGTGTTCGATTACATCTCTCCACGACTGCTGCACTTTGCGGATGATATGGAATATTAAAATGCCAATCAATAGACAACGCTTTTGCTAAGAGCTGTGTTACCTTTGACGTGAAACTCGTCCCGTTATCCGATTCCAATCTGGCCGGTACGCCCCACCTTGGCACAATCTCCTTCGTTAAGATTTTTACCACTGTTTTAGCATCTTCCTTTGCGCATGGAAATGATTCAGGCCACTTTGAGAATCGATCCACAATTACCAAAAGATATTTTAAATTACCTATTGGCGGCATGTGCGTAAAATCAATTTGTAAATGTTGAAAAGGAGCTTCCGGATGTGTCAATGCATCGTGCTTAGCTGATTTGTGCGGATTTACCTGAGCACATGTTAAGCATGCATCCAAAACAAGCTTTGCTGTTCTATGAACATCGGCTATACAGTACAATTGGTTAATTGCTTGAACTACTTTTGCACAACTGGTGTGAGATAACCCATGGTAATGTCTAATTAGGATGATTAACCCTAATTTCGGTAGTGCTATTCTACCCTGTCCATCTCTTATAATCCCTTCCTTATCAGGAGTGCAAACATTTTTTCTCCAATGCTCTAAGTCTCCCTGTGTTGTTTGACTTTGCAGGAATTTGATATCAATGTCAGATACATTCGTTATGTGCACCGTCATTGCTACCTTTGATTCATTTTTTGGATGAAATGGTGATTTAATCTGAGCTTGGGCTGCTGCCTTTGGGGCTTCATCAGCCCTTCTGTTGCCTATAGTCTGTTCATCCTCCCCCGAAGCGTGACCCTTGACCTTTACTATGGCCACTTCGAGCGGAAGCTGAACTGCTTCAGTTACCTGTCCTATCAGATTTGCATGTGCTATTGGCTTTCCATCAGTAGTTTTAAAACTTCTCGCTTCCCACATTCTGGCATAATGGTGAAGAACACTCCAAGCATACCGAGAATCGGTGTGAATTGTTACTCTCTTTCCTGTCATCAGCTCACAGGCCCGTATTAATGCTATCAACTCTGCAGCTTGAGCCGAATTGTAATCTAAAGCAAAAGCTTCTTTTACCTCTCCTGTCTCGGAAACCACAGCATAGCCACAGAGGTAGACACCGTCAGATGGCTTTGAACAAGACCCATCAACATAAATGTGTTCTCCCCCCTCTAGGGGCGTGTCCAACAGATCGAACCTAGAAGAGTAAGAAGTGGTCAGTTCAAAGATGCAATCATGTTCAACATTAAAATCTGCCATGTCTACCATACCCAAAATACCCAGCAAAGCAGGATTAACGTTTGCTGTTGTTTGAATGCTAAGATTTTTTGTTGCCAGCAGAGTAGCCTCGTAACCTAAGCGTCGTTGCGCTGTCATGTGTTGTGTTTGCATGTTGTGTAAAATTACACCTACCTGATGGGATGCATATAGTATTAAAGGGTGTGACAGCACAGTTTTCTCAGCCATCTGTACAATCAGAGCACATGCCGCTACAGCACGAAGACATGCTGGCATACCTGTGACTGTTATCTAACTTTTTAGACAGATATGCAACTGGCCTATATGTTGAGCCATGAAGTTGCAATAGGACCCCTAAGGCGGCACCCGCTGTCTCCCTAACATGCAAGTGAAAAGGCTTGGTGTAGTCCGGCAGGCCCAATGCTGGTGCGGTTGTGATGGCTGCTTTCAAAGCATTGAAATGTTCATCAGCTTCCGCAGTCCACTCCAATGATGTGTTTGGCGGAGCTTTGTGATCTATCAGACCCCTCAGGTGCCTATCGTGAATCGCACAGTCAGGTATCCACTGTCTACAATAGTTAATTAGTCCCAGAAAGCTTTGTAGCTCCTTTATTGTTCGTGGGGACTTAACCTTTCTGATCAGCCGGACCCTATCTGTAGATATTGCTCTGAGACCCTGCATCAACACATGTCCCAAATAGGTTACCTTAGATTGAACCCATTGAAGTTTTTCTTTCGAGGCTTTAAAACCTGTTTTGGCAAGTACATTGCAAGCAAATATAGATTCTTTTTCACAGTCCTCCTCCATCTCCCCCGACACGAGTATGTCATCTGCAAACTGAAGCACACACACTGTTGAAGGCAAATCAGTCATTTTGGCCAAAGTTCTGTGTACTGCTGCAGAAAAGACAGCGGGTGAGTCCACATAGCCCTGAGCAAGGTGTTTCCATGAATATTGCTGCCCCTTAAATGTAAATGCTAACAAAGGCTGAGTATCTGGGTGTACAGGTACAGAGAAAAAGGCTGCACACAAATCAATTACTGTAAAATACTTGTGCGAATGTGGCACTGAATTCATAAGTCAAAACATCAGGCACAATTGGTGCTAGTGGTATAATTAACTGATTAACTGCCCTTAAATCTTGAGTTAATCTCCAAGTTTTCCCATCCGCTTTCAAAACAGGATTAATTGGTGTGTTATATGGTGAGTGTGTTTGTTCGAGGACACCCTGCTTGACAAAGTTTTCAATCACATGTTGAATGCCTTGTTCCTTATCTTTAGACAAAGGGTATTGTTTAATGTAGACAGGTTTGTTTGTTTTAAGTTTAGCCCTATAAGGTTCCATGTCAATGAAACCAGTTTCATCCCTGAACTGAGACCATAACAAAGGGTTAATCATGGTGTCCGCCCCTATAGATATGCTTCTACCGGAGGGAGTTACCCTTGAGCCGCTTATCAGTCCACTCGTAGGCAGAGGATCGACGGATGCCTGTAAACTAGACAGAAAGGAAAAAACAACCTTGTTATCAGTAAACTTAATGTCCATGCCTAATTTATGCATCATATCACGACCTAAAAGATTTAGTGGAGCACCTGGGATATTTGTGGATTTGTGGAAAAATGGTTTAAGACCATTGGCCTCCACATTACTCGAAAATGTTAGGGTTATCTCACATAAATTAGAACCGACATCTCTCTGTGAGTATCCCTATGCTTGATTTGAATGCCACTCAGTAGGATATGAAGCACCCGTGTTCTCATGTCTGCTCTGTGGTGTGTGTGTGTGCGAAACTTGTGCAACTCTCTGCACTCTCGTTTGTAATGGCCCCTCCTTCGCAATGAAAGCAAATGACCTCAGACTTCTTCCTTTGGCTAGGGTTTACAGCTGTTAGTTCAATGTTCCTTTTTCCTAGATAGCCTGTAAACATGGCATTCTCTAAAGTCATATCATGCAAGTTATTCTGATCAATTGCGCTTGTTTATGATTCATGTTATTTAACAGAGTATTGACAAATAGAGGCTTTATATCATTATTCATAGGCAATTTAGAATCTTCAACCCATGCTTTCTTAAAAAGAACAAAAAATTTAGCAGCTGAGTCTCTTGCTGCCTGTTTCAAAAGATAAGACCTGTTGACTCTCTAAAAATTTATCAAGAAACTCTCTTAGCTGTTTGAAAAATGTTTCAACATTAGCAGCCGTCTCCCAAAACATCTCGTGTGGGTTTGCAGCTGTACCGCTATTTGTGATTTTATCATTGTCAAGTAATAATGCGGGACATTTTTCAATCAGCATTTCCTCTGTTACATCTTTCTCTAGTGTTCTTAACAACACCGCTCGGAAATATCTTCCTGTAAAATGCCCATATTTTGTATGTGTTTGCAAAATTGATACATATTTACCCGCTTCCTGTGGAGAAGGCAAGCTTTTACAGATCGCCTCCATATCAGACATTCTTAACGGTCTTTCATTTAGCGTGTTTCCAGCTCTTACCCAAACCATTGAATTTTGAGGGTTTGTTGTTACATTAGGTTTATCAATTAACTTTTCCGGTTTTATCTCTTTTGGTTTTATCGGCAGTGATGGTGCAGAGGGAGAAAACTGTGTCTGGCAAGGGTTCGTATATCCCGGTGGCTTTTCAAATGGCCACTGGTTTTGCTTTGCATACGCAATAATTTTAGATTTTTCCGGACCCTGGTCCCAAACCTTTTTCATGTCTTTCCATACTGCATAAGCTTTATTCATGTATGGATAATCCCATGTTGGGTCTCCCCAACCTCCCGTTGACATGCCCCCTGCCAGTAACATACACTCATCAGCAAATGAACCTTCCCTCGGATAGGGAAAATCAATTTTCGGTTTTATTCCCTCCGACCATCCTGCGATATTGCTAACATATGGATCTGAATAAAATCCTTGATTATTTCTGTACATAAATGCGACTGGCGTTTCTCCCGGCAGTGGCCTCGAAACAGAATTTCCCATCTTACACTCTATATATACCCGGCGGTGATAAACAGTACAGTACAGACAAAACAAAGAAAAAAAAACCCTCGTGTTCAATCGACCAACAGTTTCAACAGTGCTGCATGTATTATATTGTGTTCAGAGGGGGATATTATATTCACCGTCCTTTTCTGACACCAATATTTCAATACATGCAGTAACAGTGATATCAATAATATTTTCAATTTTAACTGTAAGAATTTATCTTTTAGAATAACCATTAAACAGATTTTATTTATTTTTATTTATTTTTTGTGAGTAACAAAGCCTTTACCTCAAAGCTAACACTTCGATCCCAAATTACAGTGTGATCAAGACTGCATTAACCATTCATATTCGTGCGTTAATAATTATTTTATTAATTACTGTTGCCAGCCTCGCTGTCACAACAATGGGAAGTCGAATCCCACTAACATGAATTGAAACCTATTCATATTCGTTAATAATTATTTTACTAATTACTGTTGCCAGCCTCAGTGTTACAACAATGGGAGAATCAACTCCCACTAACATGAATTTAAACACACAAGAATCCTACAGGGTAAGCGTTAGATTTCTTTAAGTCATAAAAACTGTATAGAAAAACACTTACCCCTTTTAATGTAGGTCTGTGTCCGATCGTCAGTGTGCCAGAGGTATTTTGTTCTCTTTCGTTCAATGAGAGAAGAGTCTCCCCTCAGACAAGCCCCCAACTGAAAGAATGTAAACTTCTTATGTCCCCTTGTCTAACAATATTCTACGGTTGAAGAGTCTAGTCGACGGAACACACAGAGTTTCAGGCCTGGAGACAAAGTTTGACACAGACACAAGTGCTTGTTCAATCCGAGTCCAATGTTTATTGTTTTAGGACTAATACTTATAATTTTCTCTTAGGAGGCGTCATATAAAACCACCAAAACAGTGGAAAATCACCAGACTTTCTGTCTAGTCTTTCCTCCTGAACAATCAGATATGATTACATATTCAATATTACAATAACAGAACAATCGTCCATAGGCATCATTAGGAACCTTGATATGGAGAAAAACAGATACTTATATCAACATAAGACAGCATGACATGATAGAACTTCCAACGAGGTTAAACAACAAGAATGAAAGGCACATCTTATATGAATAGAAGCTAATATTAATAGGAATGAATACATATGATACATGAACTTTGTATTAAACACAGATGCAATATTTGTAGAGGACAGGACGAAATCCAGATTCTCACAGTGCCGATCCAGTGCTGTTTCCACCAGCTTATGGGGAATGGATCCATATGCATTGGTGACTTCGAGCCACAGCACTGCTAGGTCTCCTTTCCCCTCTCTTGCCTCTCTGATTAACTGCGTGACCACACCTGTATGCTCAAGGCATCCTGGAACCTTTGGGAGTCCACCCTTCTGTACAGCAGTGTCGTTGTACTCATTCTTCAGGAGGAAATCCGTCAACCTACGGGCAAGAACGGCAAAGAATATCTTCCCCTCAACGCTAAGCAGCGAGATGGTTCGGAACTGCTCGATGTTCTTAGCATTCTCCTCCTTGGAAATCCAGACACATTCTGCAAATCTCCATTGTTGGGCTACCCTTCTCCTCTACCAGATAACCCTCAGGATCTGACAAAACCGTTGAAGGAGTCTGGGACACCTTTTGTACACTTTGTATGGCACTCCACGTGGTCCAGGAGTAGAACTGGCTCTGGCTACTTTGACGACCACCTGAACCTCCTTCCAACTGGGCTCCTTACTGTTGAAGTCCGTGGTGGGTCCTGGGGGATCTATCAAAGGTCTATAGGGACCTAGGTCATCCTCCCGAGCCGCATCACAGTAGGTATTGCGGAGATGGTGGTCGATCTCCTCTTTGGGACAAACGAGGTGGCCACTTTGTTTCTGCCCAAGCAACTGCTTGGTGACTCCAAAGGGGTTCGCAATGAAGGCAGACCGTCTCTTGGCCCGTCAGTGCCATTCTGCCCTTCGAAGCGTGGCAAGCTTTTTCATGAGGATGCCACAAAGTTTTGATAGTGCATCTCTTTCCTTGTCTCACGCTTCCTTGTGCTGCCGCTTCAGGACCCGCAGCTCCTGCATTATCTGGCTGATCTTCTCTGCCCTACGGTTGTTCAGGTAGGGGATCTTGATCTTCTCCACTGTACCAAACCTCTCGGCAACAAGGCTGATGATGATGGTTGCCATGGTATTGACCTTCCCGTCTGCGTCGCCCTTGGCTGCTGCTTCTAGGATTTTGTCCACATCATCATCTTTGAACTAGAGCCACGAGTTCCCGATAACAACAGTAGAGGGCTTTGAAAGAAGGATCAGACGTTACCTTCGTAGATGGCTGGGCCTGCCACGAAGCCTGAGTAGTATCGCTTTGTATGGGCAGAACAACAAACTGAGTCTCCCCATAAGCAGCCTGACCAGACATAGATCTGTTCTCAGATTCAACAAAACAAGTGGTTCTTCTTGAGCTGACAGTCCCCTGGGAGGAGCGTATGGAAGAGGCCAATGAGAGGAAGCGTGCCAAGTACGCAGACTTAGTAAAGGAGGGCCAGATGTGGGGTTAGCGCTTAGTGTGCGCCAATCGAGGTGGGCTGTAGAGGCTTCGCAGCATGATCTCTCTGCAAAGCATACAGTCTTGGCATCAAAGGGGCACCTCAGAGAAAGGCGATCAAGAACTCAGAGGCAGTTGAGAAGTCCTCTAGATGGCTGTGAATCAAGAGGGGTGATCCGTGGGTACACGCTACTTAGACACAATTCGGGACTTGATCAATCTCGGCCTTGTCGCCTGGGTGAGGATGTAGGATGTTGAAAGACCCAAACATCCAATGACCTCAGGTTCAATCACTGATGATGTGTCTAAGTCCATCAAAAGATGTATATTTAACCAATATATTTATATTTTTTCTTTCGTTCTTTTAAACAGTGTACAAAAAATTAAGTGTTTTCCAACAACGTACTAAATAATAATAATACATTTATTTTATATAGCGCCATTAAACGTTTCCTTCTCAAAGCGCTGCACAAAAATCAAAATAATCCATCACACATTAATAAAGCAGCACAATAAAATACTTTTAAAAACAAAGCAACAGATCCTGTCAAATAAAAGCAGTTCTGAAATATTTTTAATACGAGTTTTGAAAGTGGCTAGAAAGTTTGCCTCCCTGATGTTTATCGGGAGAGAGTTCCAGATCTTAGGAGCATAATCAGAAAATGGTCTATCACCCATGGAGTGAAGCAGTGTCTTGGGCATATTTAAAAGACCATACTGAGTAGACCATAGATTTTGACAAGGTTTGTAAGGAATTAAAAGATCATACAGGTGTTGAGGGGCCAGGTCATGCAATGCCTTAAAAGTTAACAAAAGGATTTTAAAATCAATACGGTATTTGACAGGGAGCCAGTGTAAGGACTCTAAAATTTGTGAAATATGATCACTGGATTTAGCCCCGGACAGAATTCTAGAGTTTTGTACATAATAATTTTATAGTAATTTTCTAATGGAGGTTTTAGATACTCCAGCAAGAAGTGCATTACAATAATCAATATGTGAGAAAACAAAACAATTTATCAACCTTTCAGCAACTGAGATGGACAGCAAAGGATGTAAACGAGTAATATTTCTCATGTGGAAAAAGGATGTCTTAACAGAGTTCTGAATAAAAGGCTCAAATGTTGGCGAGGCATCAAAGATAACTCCAAGATTTTTTGTTTGCTTTGAAACTCCAGAGTAACACCATCAGTAGACATTGTCATAGGGCCGGCATTGTGCAGTTGATGGGGAGAGTTTAAAGACAAATAATTGCCAGACATCCGGTTCTTGATCACAGTAACACAGTTAAGAGAGATACACAGTGTCCACATTTTGGCCTGATCTTGAATGAACATTAATCGGTCTGTCATCAGCGTTAAAATGGAAATTAAGATTGAGCGATTTTAGTTATCCACCAAGTGGATAAATTTACATGCTGAGAAGTAGACGACCCAAAACTGACCCCTGTCGAAAACCATTATATTAGGGACTGATCTTGGATTTATAGCCACCCATACACACAAACTGTCTGCGGTCATTAAGATGAGACCTGAACCAGTCTAGGACTGTCTCTGACAGACCAAATACATATTCAAGGCGATTAAGTAGCACTGCATGATCAATGGTATCAAAAGCTGAGCTAAGATCCAAGAGAATGAGAAGGGATAGAGAGCCAGAATCAGAGGCTATTAGTAGATCGATAGTAAATTTGACCAACTTGGTGCTGTGCAATTTCCGGAACCCAGATTGATGGGGCTCAAGTAGATTATTTTCTATTGAGTGGTTGTTCCCTCTAAGAGTTTAGCCAGAAATGGAAGACTCGAGATCAGGCGATAGTTAGAGAGTTCAAGTCAGTGCTTTGCTTTTGTAAAATGGGAGTGACAGCAGCAGTTTTAAGTGCTACAGCCACCACACAAGTTGACAAATAATCATTTATTATAGCCATCACTGAAGGATAAAAATAATCAAAGCATGATTTGAAGAGACTACAGGGCAGAAGGTTGAGTGTGCAGGTGGACGTTTTCATTTGAGAGACTTGCCTGCAGAGTGTCTCAGATTGTACTGGATGATTAAATTTAGAAAATGGCCTAGTAGAGAAGGTTAATGAATCAACAGTTGAAACAGCAGACTCCAAAGAACTCCATATGAGTTTGTGGACATGAACTGAAGAAAATCATTACACAACTGATCAGATTCAGTCATGAAGCTGGAGGCATCTGCATTGAGTAAACTGTTAATTGTGTGGAATAGCCCTCTGGGCTTATTTTGATTATTTTCAATAATAAATTAATAAAATAATGATCTTGCAATATCAATAGCCACTATAATGTGCCAGGTGGTCTCTCCAAGCTTGATAAATCACGCTTAAGCCAGTACAACGCCACTTTCGCTCCAATTTCCAGCATGCAACCTTCTCTGAGTGCAGATCATCGTTATACTAGGGGACCGACCGTACAAATGAGACATGTGTTTATAGGGGAGCAAAGACTTCTTAGTTGTTTTTGAGAGCATTATTCAATTATGAAATTTTATCCTCAAGGGAAAAAGAGGACGTAGCATTTAAAGTAGAGAGAACTGAGTTTGCAAGAACACCATGATCAATCGACTGCCATTTACAAAATGTAATAGTACGAGTGACTTCATGAAACTGATGAAATATGTATTCTAGGGTCTCAGACCTTTACAAAGACACAATGTTTGTCATGATAAGGTAAGAATTCACATGCAAAATCTTGAAGTTGGCCTCATGGCTTTCCATTTTTTGATGTTAGTTTTGTCATATACGGATTTTTGACTCTTTCTACATAAATGACTTTATGAAACTGATGAAATATGTATTCTAGAGTCTCAGACCTTTCCAAAGATACAATGTTTATCATGATAAGGTAAGAATTCACATGCAAAATCTTGAAGTTGGCCTCATGGCTTTCCATTGTTTGATCCTAATTTTGTCATATTAGATTAGATTAGATTCAACTTTATTGTCATTACACATATACAAGTACAGTGTAACGAAATGTAGTTTAGGTCTAACCAGAAGTGCAATTAGCAAGTGCAGGATATACAGTGTGAATAAATACAGAATACAATATTAGGGAAATACTATACAAATGTTCTATGACAATATGACAGTCGGTATGTTCTATGGACAATATATACAGAAGGCTATATACTATGAACATTAATGTACAGGTGCTTATGAACAGATAACAATTTAGACTATACTTGACTTAAGTGTGCATTAGTTACAGACATTAGCTATTAAGTTACAGTGCAGAAGATGAGTTAGTGCAGTTATTGAAGTTACAGTGCAGTAGATGCAGTTAATAGAGTTACTGAGTTACTAATACAGTAATTGAAGTTATGTTGCAATATATGAGTAGATGCCGTTAGTAGATTTACAGTGCAGTAATTTCATATACGGATTTTTGACTCTTTCTACATAAATGACTATAAATTTGATGTTTTTTTAATGTACGATGGGGGCAGAAGCTGAAGGATGTCGACCCGTGGATCTGTTACATTTGTCTTCCCTCTAAAAACTATGGCGTTCTCAAGCTTAGACTTGACTGGAGCATTTGTGTCAATGAGTTTTTTGCAAATAACAGTGCATTTGAATTTGAGCCACATAGTGTGACATTCCTGCCTGTCCCTGGTCTTGTTTTCCCTAAGGACCTTTTCCCACGATCCCATCATTGACTGTTTTCACCTGTTCCTCATTAGTTCATCCCCATCACCTGTTTTCACCTTGTTATCTGTTATATTGAAGTTCTTCTCTTGGTTCAGTTATCTGTCTGGTATTAATGTAACAATGTTTTTTTTGTCATACCTTTGGCACCTTTCATTTTCATGTGGATTCATCATCCATGACATGTTACACAGAGTGTATCCTTACATTCCAGCTCATAAGTGGCAGCCAATCATATTCCTTTCCCCGTTTGACGGGATTGCAACAGGGTATCTGGTTTTGAAAAACCTCTGAGATCTGCCGTCGGCAAAATTAAATATGTCAAAGATGTGCGGACCATCACAAGGAAACATCTAGCGTAGTGGGGCCCATTTGACCTCTTGATTGGAGGAAGTCCGTTTAATGATCTCTCTATGGTGAATCCAGCAGAAAAGGTATTTTTGAAGGCACCGGTCGGCTGTTTTTCCGAAAACTACAGCATGTTAACCATGACGTTAACTTGGTCACAGCTCAAGGTTGCCTGGCTTTGAGTGTGAGCAGGCTCCAGGGCGCCTTAAGGTACATTAGCTTAATAAACCTGCATTTTGTGGTGTTGTGGCGTCTTACGTTTATTTGTCACCCTGCAGATATGACATTAATTCTAAACTCTGCTCTTTCAAAAAAAATTAAAAGAGATATTCACACCTCTCCTAGTTCCTGTCACCTGTCAACTGAGAAGTGGAATCTGTTTTTAAAAGCCTGTAGCCCACTGACATGAAGAGAATTAAACATTTAAATGCTTGTCATTTAAACACAGGTTAATACACTTCTTTTCTATCAAACTTCCATTTAATAATGATGAACCTGTCTATAAACAGAATATTTATGCAAATATGACGTGTTTTCGTTCACTTCTTCCCACAGCCTCATTAATAATAATTTATGTTAGACTTTTGCCTTGTGCAGTTTATTTTCTCTGGTCCGCATTCATTAACATTAGCCCTCATCTATTGGCTGAAAGACAGTGTGTAATTCTTATGATGTCAATTTATATCAATATGTCCATTTAAATGGGAATCTCACGCAAGTAAATTATGGATTACCTCAGGGATCGGTTTTGGGACCCTTGCTTTTCTCCATATTCATGGTCAAGCTTTCTCATACGTAGCACCTTAACTCTGGAATAGCCTTCCTGATACTATTCGAGGGTCAGACACACTCTCCCATTTTAAATCTAGATTAAAGACACATCTTTTCAGCCAAGCTTTCACAATGCAGGGTTAATGAACAGTAGCTACGCTAATTATTCTCTTTCTGGCTCCACCTCGGGATGCCCAACCTGAGGTAGGGAGAAATTCCGCCATTTCCAGATGATCGACATATGCCCATCCCCAACTAGATAATACGCCACCTACAGCTGCAGACTGACTGACCATCCCAGCTCCATCTAAAGAAATTCCACCACCACCCAAAAGAAATATGACCATCTGACCATCCCAGCTCAGACCACTACATCCCCAACCAAGAGCAAAGACGGACTACTTGTCACATTAATGCTGAAGTCACAATACTTTGTATTCAAATCTTAAACTTACATCACATGTCAGCAGTTTGAAGTTATAGCAGCATTCAGTGGCCCTGATTGGAGGTTCCTGGGTGGGTGTTTGTCGGGGGCTCGTTGGTTGTGGTTGCGGGGATTCATCTGCTGGGACTGTGTGGGTCCGGTTTGGCCTTGTTTTGTGGTCGAACAACAGAGGAATGCTACAACATGGCATTACTATTTTCCCTGGTTGTTCCTCAGTTTTCTGGTGTCGATCGTGGAGTGGGACCGGGTTGAACCTGCACATTTTTCGCCATGGTGAGTTCTCCCACTTCCTCGTGGATATTTGCTCAGTCGCTTTTGCGCGGGGTCACTGAGTGCAGCTATGACACGTCAAAGGGGATCTGGCCCTCCCGGCTGAGCCTGCTTTCTCCAGAGTTTTTTTTCTCCATTTATCAATCATTGGAGTTTGGGTTCCTCGCCACAGCAGGGCAGTGTTGGCTTGCTCACCGGGAGACTGCATTTATTTATTTAATAATTAGATATTATTTATTAGAATGATCTTGCTTGTTCTATAAACACCATGCACTGTGCTGTGTTTAACCTTTTCTGTTTAGCTGCTTTGGAACAATTCACATTGTGAAAAGCGCTATATAAATAAACTTGAATTGAATTTTCTGTGTCGAGACAATCTGAAGGATGTGCTGGGTCTTATCTCTTTGAAGAACCACAGTTTTAATTCCTTTTTGCCCTCTATGCGTTTGTGTTCTGCAAGTTTGTCATCACAGGTGGGTGTGTGAAACTGGGCCATCTCATAGGCAATAATTCTGAAGTCTTGAGTGAAAGGACTGGAATTAGGTCTACTCGTTTCATTACACAACTCACTGATGAAGTGCTTTGAGACCTGAATCCTGATCAACGTTTTTTGTCAATGAGCCTAATCATATTAATGAATGGAGAACTATGTCGGATTAAAACTTTCCAGCTTTGATGGTTACTGCAAACTCAAAGGAATGGCAGGAGAAAATCTTTAATTGCATTTCAACACTCCTCAGTTAGACACTTTTGATTCTGTTGGGAAAAAAGTTCTAAATGTAGCATGTGTGAAAGTGATCAACGCCCATTTATTGTCTGGTCTAATTTCATCTAGGTGGACTGAATTTTTTGGTGATAATATCTCCCCTAAAGGTTGTTGGTGGTCAATGTGCAAGTGTCCAATTGAAAAACGGACTTGAGATTTACAAATGGAGAATTGTACACTGTGCAATAGCTACGAACAGACATGTGGTCCACCTCAATCCAAATATAGGAGTGGGTTGCCCCCTTTTGGTCTGAAAGTGAAACGGTTTTTCATCTTTTGTGCAATGTGCTCTCTTGAACTCTGTCTTTTCCTTTTCAACCCAATGGGTTTTTTAGATTACATTTAGGTGAAGCATTTTCTTATCAATTTTTCATAATAGGGCCAAAGTATTCACCAAGTTGGAAAGATGTTTTGGTCTTACTAAACTTTCTATTTGGAACCGTTAAATTGGCCATTTGGAAAACAAGAAAAAACCTGCTTGGTCAAAGTAGTTTAGATCTGTTGTTAATGTTCATGGGTTTGGTGACATCAAGGCTTAAGATAGAAAATGATTATTATAAACTTGAGTGTTTACCAATGTTTGTAAATATATGGGCAGTAAATGGAGTTTTGTGTACAGTCAATGAAAAGGATTTATTTATGTTTTCATTGTAATTATTGTAAATTATTGTTTTTGTATTTTTAAATGGTTTTTTATTAGATGTGAATGTTACACAGTTTGTCTTTGACTTTTATGGTGTAAATAAAGACATAAGTCATGTTAGTGTGGCTTTCAGTTCCTATGGCTCAGTGGTCAGAGCATGGCGCGAACAACGCCAATGTCATGGGTTCGATCCCAGGGAATTGCTCATACTTGAAACAATGTGGTGCAATGGAATGTAAGTCGCTTTGGTTAAAAGTATCTGCCAAATACATAAATGTAAAATGAAAATGTGTATCTGTAAACACTGAATGATATTAGTGGTTACATGGCATGTTGAAAATAAAAACACAAACAGGGATTTGTGTGGTAGGTTTCTCTAAAGCAGAGCATCAGTGTACACATTGACATAAACATATTTGTTAGGTTTAGTTCCCAACACGAATAAATATAGCCTATTGTATCCAAGATCTAATAGAGAAGGGGGCCGACATTCTTTGTCATGTTGTTTGTTAGTTTATAAACAAACACAACACATTTTGTTATTTGGTTATAACAGGCGTCTTACTTTGCACTACACAAAGACGTGTTTTCCCTAGAATAAATGAGTTCAAAGCTGGATGCCTCTGTGTCTTGTTTCAGTTCTCCCAGATCTGCAGAAGAATTCTCTCACAACATCCAACCTATTTCTGATTTGATTTTAAGGGTGATCTAAAGAACATAAAGAAACTTAGTGTTCAAAAGGAACCTGAAGTTTTACAATATCACACATTCAGGCTTGCTGTAGTAAAACATGCACACCAATAAATCTATATATAGTAAAGATCTGTTGTGTGAATACACATCAAGGACAATTATGTTTCCATCAAATGTTTTAGATACACCTTAGAGACCTGCCGCAGAATATTTGGATGTAGATTTTCGTACACACACTAATAACAAATAGCTAAAAATAATTCTGATGACAAAGCAGAGAGTTGAAGTCTGTATTCATAGGACATTTAAGACCCAGTCTGTGAAAACCATAGAAATTGAGAAATAAAGTTTTAAACTTGATGTCAATTACCAACATGACCCTGTTCAGTAAACATGAACAATATCAGGCTTATATTATATATGATTGTATGATTAGAATAGGAATATAAGTGTTGAGTCAGTGTATTTAAGTGCTGAAGTACAAGAGCTTTTGATTGTGTACAGGTGCTGCTCATCATCATCATCAGATCTTATGTTTTCTCATTGGTGAAGGAAGAACTGATGACATCACACATCAATTTACTCATTAAACTGGACATTGGAGAGCAGCTGTGTCTCATACAAACACTATTAGATTGAAGCTTTATAAGGACACCTCAGACCACATGTCTGGTTCTTCTACACATTGTTCTACCAGAATTCATAATTTGTTCCTCTGTCTCAGAACACTCACAAGTTTAGAAAGTGAACTGTAAAATATGTGATTTCAGTGGTGTCACAAAACATCTGGGCAGCGGGGTAGCAATGAGAGTTGAAAGGTTTAACCAGTTTGAGGGTTTACAAATAATGAATGGGAATGATATAAATTTTGAAACAATTGATACAGTTTGGTTGGCTCCCTATGAACTAAAACTCTTAGCCAGGGTTCTTCAACTTGTTCCGGGCAAGGACCTCTTTGGATGACAGATGTGTGGAGCAGGGACCCCCTTACACTAAATGTGTATATTTAAATGGAAACAACCCTTATCGTCACAGCAATATTATGTGTTATATTTGCACAAATATTTTATCGTTAATATAGATTGTTTGACTATTTTTATTATTTTAAGTGATTTGCAGTATCATACATTTTCATTGGACTGTGAGATGGACAGTTAAACATTTACTTTAAAATCTAAAACCTTCGTTTTTATGAAGGTTTGATGAGATGACTGTCACTGGTTAATGGCATAAAGACTATTCTAGAGGAGGTAGGGGTGGTTTCTGGATGTGAAGGAAAACAGTGCAGATGTTATGCATCCTGATGTAAAAGCCATTTTTATTGAATGCAATTCTTTTTACCGCATCTCTGTGTGTTACAGAACATTCACCTATTTTATGATTCTGAGCTCCGTTATCTTTCTCGTGGATCAGCATTGTCATGTTTTTTCTGCGGATTATCATATTAGACTACGGAGAGCAACATGCAACAAATCCTGGTTATTATTTGGGGAAATTGTTTGAAGTGCACCACACTGTGTGCATTTCACTGACAGAACTATTGTACGTGTTTAAAATCAGAGTTTACAATGCAGAAGCGGTGTTGTCATTTGGTTGTCAAATTGGTTCTTTACTGCTTTAACAAATTTGAACAGAAGTTAGAGAATTATATGAGAATGACCTTTATTTGCACGCAACTCCTTTTATGCGTACTCTGAATTTAATTGAAGGGAGACCGAGAATGCACTGATTCTAAACCTACAGTCTTGAAAGACAGACGTATACTTGTTTGATTTAGGCCCTATTGGTTTTTATGATGAAGATTTAACGTTTCTTCTATCGCTTCTGCTGCCTGAATGGATGTTTTTGTCCAAACGCAGATTAAACTTCAGTGTGCGGGAGCTTCAATGAGTCTGCACAGTCGCGCACGTGTGCAGATTAAAGGGATCAATAATTTAATTATTTCTTTACCCTTGCTTTATATTTATAACAAAAAAATGAATGGACTCTTTGCAGTTCCACCACTTTGAGACTTTAGGTTTTCCTGTGTCCCACACCAAGTGTCCTCTTCTGTTTTAAGAATTATATCCTGCTGCATATGTTCATCACTTTTAAGTGTCACTTAGAGTTACGGCTTGAAGTGTTTGTACACGATATCAGTATGTTCCAGATGTTTAGAACAAGGGCATTGAGCAAACCTTAGCAGAAAATACTAACTTTGAGGTCTTGTATGCTCTGATTCAGACACTTCGGTTCATGGAAAACCACCTCACTTCCTCATTTATTCTCATATATTGGACCTGTCCTTTATAAACATTGGACTTTGAGTTAACTGGACTTCTGTGTCATTCTTGGTCCCCGGATCCAAAAATTTGTGTGTTCCATCGACTAGACTCTTCAACCTTCTAGCTAGACAAAAAGTAATACTCTTACAACCGCTGACCCACGTTCCAAGACCCATTCTTTTAGCTTATGATATAATTCATCAGCTCGATGTGTTTTTTGATTTGGTTGAAACCAGATTTAAAGGCAAATTAGATGATTTGATTAAGTGCTAACTTTAGCCTGCATGCAAATCTTAAATCAAGCCAGATAATCCAATTCAAGACAATCAAGTCCAAGTCCTCAAGCTTACACTTCAAGTCTTTAACAATTCATTAGTTCTCTTTCTCACAATCAGTTTCACTGTATTAAATAGTATAGACAGGGATGCACATAAGTGGTGCGCATCCTAAATAAAAAATGTGCTCTGTAAATAAGTTAAGACCGCTCATTTGCGTACTGACATGGTTGAAAGCTTCTAATGCACAAGTACAACCACTGTTTAGACGGCCTAAATGTATTCCTGGATAAGATTTACGTTAGAACTGAATGCTGCTAAATCTTATGTGGTTTGTTCCCGGTGTTAAACGGACCCTGAGTCTAAATGATGACGAACCGGAGTATTTGTAACTCCGCCTTTATCGGTTCTGCTCTCGTTCCTAGAGAAGCATGCGGCACACGCAGACTCGGTGAATGTCTAGTTGCACTGCTCTGCTCTGCACTGCACGTCGAAATAAACACCGCTTCTTTTAAACGTTCTAAAAGAACAAGCTGTTTAAACTTGACACCTGCACGCAGCCCTTTTTATCAATGTTGTTCCCGATCCAATCGCCGCACCGCAAGTTTCCATGTGCGCTCCCAAATGCTCGCAAACTTCTCAGCAACCTGTCAAAAAGTTTTCAAAATTGGTGTTGAATATCTCAAGAGAAAACAACTGTCGTAATGTAAGACAAATGAACTTACCAGGAATTCCTGGAGCAATGACAGGGCTGACATCAGGTTGGTGGTTCCTGTACTCCACTCTTTTATAATGTTTATAGTGAGCTTATACAGTCCATACCTTAGTCAAGAAATCATCTGATGGTTCCATTGCCTCTAAATTGCAGATTAAGAACAACATAATTTTCATAATCCTGCTAATTGTTCCATTTAGAATTAAGGTGTAGCCCATACCTGCTCTATGCATTCTCATCTCTTTCCAGAGTTCTTTACTTTCAGCATTCTCAACTCAACTCAACTCAACTTTATTTATATAGCGCTTTTTACAATTTTCATTGTTACAAAGCAGCTGTACATGAGACACATTTAATACAAGTATGAATTCTAAAGCAGCCCCCCCGGCCAGGCAGATAGTGCAAAACAATATGCAAACGGTGGTGAGGAACCCAAAACTCCCATCGAGAAAAAAAACCTCAGGGGAACCCAGGCCCAACCAGGGGATTCCAGTTCCCCTCTGGCAAAAGCTGCTGCCTCTGCACAAGCTCATCAGTGCTTGCACAACAAGGCTTAATAAAAATATAAAAATTAAAGATTATCATTAACAATCTAATAGCATTTGAAATGTTGTAGAAAAAAACAAAGTTGTCGCGTCCTTTATCCAGCTCTATCCTCTTAGCACTTGTCAGGTCACCGCTTCCCATTCTCAGCTCTGCCATCAGGTCTGGGCATGAACTGCATCCTGCGGTAACCTTGGAACAAAGAGACAAGACTGGCTGAGAGTAGAGTACTGTTCTGCACTCTTTGATGCAACAAGTACATCATTTGTTGTTGGATGTGTTCCTGGTTCCGGTTGATCTAAATAATGCAGCCTAAATCCTCTGAGGATTAATATTATGGAGGTGTAGTGTATGCAAGATTAAAAAGATGAGTCTTTAGTCTAGATTTAAACTGACAGAGTGTGTCTGCCTCCCGGACCGTGCAGGGAAGAATATTCCAAAGTTTAGGCGCTAGATAAGAAAAGGATCTACCACCTGCACTTGATTTTGAAATTCTAGGTATTACCAACTGACAGGACCCCTTAGAACGTAATGTACGTGGTGGTCTGTAATACAATAGAAGTTCATTCAAATACTGCGGCGCTAGACCATGTAGGGCTTTATAGGTAATAAGCAAGATCTTAAAGTTAATGCGATGCTTTATAGGTAACCAGTGCAAGGTTGACAGAACCGGGGTTATATGCTCATACTTTTTTGTACGTGTAAGAACTCGAGCTGCCGCGTTTTGAACCAGTTGCAGTTTTTGTAATAGGCCCGCAGGGCAACCACCTAGAAGTGCATTACAGTAATCTAGTCTTGATGTCATGAATGCATGAATTAATTTCTCTGCATCTGACAGTGACAGCATATGACGTAATTTAGATATATTCTTAAGATGGAAAAATGCAATTTTACAGGTGTTTGCGACATGGCTTTCAAATGAGAGAGTACTGTCAAATACAACGCCAAGATTCTTAGCTGATGACAGGATTTTATGGAGCATCTGTCAATCGTTAAGCAGTATTCTTGGTTGTTACGCATAGCAGTTTTCGGTCCAGTAAGTAACACTTCTGTTTTGTTCGAGTTTAGTAGTAAAAAATTGTTACTCATCCACATTTTTAAGTCAACTATGCAATCCTTTATTCGATGAAACTGCTGGGTTTCATGAGGCATCGAGGAAATATAAAGTTGAGTATCATCAGCATAACAGTGAAAGCTAATTCCGTGTCGCTTTATTATATCTCCTAGAGGTAGCATGTATAATGCGAAGAGCAGGGGTCCCAAGACTGAGCCCTGTGGTACACCGTACTGGACTTGTGATTTGCGGGACACCTCATTGTTTATTGCTACAAATTGAAAACGGTCGGATAAATAAGACTTAAACCATTTCAATGCTATTCCGTTAATGCCGACGTAATTTTCGAGTCTATGTAGAAGTATGCTGTGGTCAATGGTGTCAAATGCAGCACTGAGGTCTAGCAGCACCAATAACGAAATACAGCCACGGTCAGACGCTAAAAGCAGATCATTTGTAACTCTGATCAAAGCAGTCTCTGTACTGTGACATGCTCGAAATCCAGACTGGAATTCATCATTAATGTCATTCCTTTGGAGGAAGGAGCATAATTGAGTTGAAACTACTTTTTCCAGAACTTTAGATATAAAAGGTAAATTCGATATAGGCCTGTAATTCCCTAGTTCTTTGGGGTCGAGTTTGGTTTTTTTTAAAAGAGGCCTTATAACAGCCACCTTAAATGCTTTAGGCACATGTCCTAATGTCAGAGATGAGTTAATAATACTAAGAAGAGGATCTATAATTTCGGGGAGCATTTCTTTCAGTAGTTTTGTAGGTATAGGGTCTAGCATGCATGTTGATGATTTAGATGATTTAATGATTTTAGACAGTTCATCGTGATCTACTGTAGAAAATAATTGCAATTTCTCCTTAGGGGTGCTGTAGTTAGTTTGTTCAGCGGATTTCACTACAGGTTGCATTGTTATAATTTTTTCTCTTATATCTTGGATTTTACTTGTGAAGTAGTTCATAAATTCATCACTGTTATGCTGATAATCAGAATCTGACGTCGATGACGACTTATTTTTTGTTAATTTAGCCACGGTGTTAAATAAGAACCTAGGGTTGTGATGGTTTTCCTCTATTAGTGTTGAAAAGTAGGCGGATCTAGACGTTTTTATTGCATTCCTGTAATTTCGAGTACTATCCTTCCATGCTATACGAAATACCTCTAAATTCGTTTTCTTAAAGTTGCGCTCCATTTTACGGGATGCTTTTTTTAGAGTCTGAGTGTGTTCATTATACCACGGTGTTGGGCTGCTATTTTTAATTTTCTTTAAACGCAGAGGAGCAACTGTGTCTAATATTTCCGAGAAAGTAGAGTTAAAATTTTCAATAGTAGTGTCAAAATCGTCAACGTTATTACTCATGCTGGATATTTTAGACAATTCAGGCAGATTATCGAGAAACGCATCTTTGGTAGTTGAAGTAATCGTTCTACCATATTTGTAACAAGGAGTTTGATTTGCAGCCGTAGGCCATTGAAGCAAACATAATATCAGATAATGATCCGAAATATCTTCACTCTGCTGAACGATTTTAACATCGTCCACATTTATACCATAAGAAAGTATTAAATCTAAAGTATGATTACGAAGGTGAGTGGGTCCTGACACATGTTGACTAACGCCCATGGAGTTAAGAGTGTCTTTGAAAGCCAGTCCCAAGGCATCTGTATCATTGTCTACATGGATATTAAAGTCACCGACGACAAGGACTCTATCTGCGGCCAGTACTAGTTCTGATAAGAACCCACCAAAATCTTTAATAAAATCTGTGTGGTGCCCTGGAGGCCTATATACAATAGCTAGAATAAATTTTAAAAATGTTTTGTCCTTAGTATTAGGTGTCGATACGTGAAGTACCATGACTTCAAAAGAACTGTACTTAAAATTAGACTTCTGAGAGGTAATAAAAGAATTCTTGTAAAGTGCAGCGACACCTCCCCCTCTACCTTTTAGACGAGGCTCGTGTTTATAGTAATAATCATGGGGAACGGATTCATTTAGAGTAATAAAATCATCTGGCTTTAGCCATGTTTCTGTCAAACAAAGCATGTCTATTTTATGATCGGTTATCAAATCGTTAACAAAAAGTGCTTTATTTGAGAGAGATCTAATATTAAGCAATCCGAGTCGTAACAGCTGATTATCTGTATTTTGTTCATGTTTGATTTGTTTAACGTTTATTAAATTACTTTCAAGAGGTTTACGCAATATCTTATGTTTGCTAATCCGGGGGACAGACACAGTCTCTATTTTATGTTGTTTGTAAGAAGGGATTATTACATGTTGTATATTTTGTGTATTCTGTAACGCGAGACGGCAAGCAGACAGTTGGTTAAGCCATTCTGTCTCCTTCCTGACCTGGGCCCTAGGTAGTCAGACTTTAGCATTATTAAGACTGTGTGCCAAATTTCTAGAGAGGAGGGAAACCCCATCCCAGGAGGGATGGAGACCATCTCGTTTCAACAGGTCAGGTCTGCCCTCAAAACTCTTCCAGTTATTTATAAAATCTATATTATTCTGCAGGCACCACTCAGACAACCAGCCATTTAGTGATGATAATCTGCTATAAATCTCATCACCACGGTAAGCAGTAAGGGGGCCAGAGAATATTACAGTGTCTGACATCGTTTTTGCGAGCTCACACACCTCTTTAATATTATCTTTAGTGATCTCCGATTGACGGAGTCTAACATCATTTGTGCCGACATGAATAACAATCTTACTGTATTTACGATTAGCCTTAGCCAGCACATTTAAGTTTGACTTGATGTCAGGCGCTCTGGCTCCCGGTAAACATTTGACTATTGTGGCTGGTGTCTCTATGTTAACGTTCCGGACAATAGAATCACCGATCACTAGGGCACTTTCAGCAGGTTTCTCAGTCGGTGCGTCACTGAGCGGGGCAAACCTGTTCGAGACTTTAATCGGAACGGTTGAGTGATGTTTTGTCCTGCGACTATGCCGACATTCGACCTTAACATGTTTAAATATATGAAAATTACTGATTTAGATTGAAATAATTGTGATGGATTATTGCAATAGTTAACTATAAATTGATAACATTTTACATTGAGTAAAACTTGATAGAACTTACATCAAAGGACAGTTAGTCAGCAAAATCATGCACCATCACCTTCTTATTATTGGCATATGAGACTGGAAATCATCCATCCATCCATTTTCTACCGCTTTATCCGAACTACCTCGGGTCACGAGACTGGAAATAAGAGAACATATAAACTAATAATAATAATAAGAGTCTTTGGAAACAAAGGTTTACGTCATCAAAATGCCCCTCCATAACAATGTAGAGTGCATACTACAATATAAATTAGAACACATTAGAGCAGACATTAAATATATTATTATCATTATAAAGAAACAATTATATGACACAATTACATGTTTTTTGTATTGATAAATAGCAAGCAACAGAAAACCACATGCAAATATATTTGAGAAGTGGGATATATTTAGTTTTATTTTTTTCATGTGACTTTGGTGTGTTTGTGATTATGGTAAGTCTGTGTTGTAACCACAGTTATTTGAACTGTGTTGTCTGGGAATGCCATGAAAATTAAAATATACATTATATACATTAATGAATTGAAATCATCAAAAGCTGGTAATGCCAACAATGCTTATGGCTGATGCTACTGTACTGTCATCACAGCTGTACTCCCTTCATGTCCCAGGATTGATATGTTGTGCTATTAGTACAATATTAAATGGAAAATAAAATAATAATTAATAAATATTAATTAAAAGCTCTGATATTGTTACAGGGCATAAAACAGGGCGCAAAACAGCAGTAAGTTTTAATTGGTTAATTTAAGATTTTAAAAACTTTCTAAATTAAAGGGCCGCTATCACAGGGGCCTGTACCGTGAAGTCGGTTTAGATGGCTAGCCAGGTAAGTTTAGGGTTAGTTTGCGCCAATTCTGGGTTTTAGGTACCATGAAAGAAGCTTGCTTTAATCGGAGTTCATCGGCACGGTAACTTGCGCCGAATGGCTAACCTGGTCCAGAGAAGGTTATGATGTAGATTAGAGATCTCACACTTAAACTGAACCAATCAGCTGCCAGCAAATTTACATATAAATGCGCAACTAAATCACAGTGCATGTTACAATGGCATGTTTTTTAAAATGTTTAATAAAAATAAAATACTAATATAAAAACATAAAATCAAATGATGGTAACTATATAGATACATTTTGATTTTGGAAATACCATTTGCTGGTTTTCCCTTACACTCACATGAAATGTATTTATTTAACATTCTTTTACTGTACTACACACACTATGTATTTCTTTGCATTGCCTTTTTTACACTCATATCTGTGATTCAGAACATTAACTTCTATTAAACACTTACATTAAGACACAGACAAAACCATACTACTACAAACTGCTTTAAAAATCTGTTTAATCTTTTATCAAACTCTTTTCTTCCAGGTCTTTGGTACTTCCCTCCATTTGCCTCTCCATTGCCATGCACTGTAAAAAATAAATAGTTGAGACAAACTGATGCATTAGGCTTGAGTTGATTCAACGTATATTATATAATTCTTGAAAGTAATGATACATTATTCACCCAACTTTAATTTGTTTGTTTAGGCAATGCTGATTGTCTTGTTTTTCTAATAAGGTTATTCCTGTCACACCAATTACTGTTGTTCACGCAACTATTAAATATCTGTTGTGTGGATCAAAAATGTTTAATTAGCAAAATGAAAAATTGTAAGAACTCTTGAGTACCGCTAAATATTGTGGACCTTTTGGTTTTGCATTTGTTTACAAATGACAAATATCCTAGCTAACAAGTTTTGGTTTCCGTAACATTCCCCAAACGTTACTTTTTGGTTCCCTGAACGTTACTTTTTAAGGTTCGTTTTTGATTCTCCAGCAATGTTTTCTTAACGGCAATAGAACATTCCTGAACGTTCCGGTAACCTGAAAATAACGTACAGGGAACTTTCCCAGAATGTATCGAGAACCTAAAAATAACGTTCTGGGAAAACATTGGACAACCTGTGATATATGCACTTAATGTCTCTATGCACTTGAGGGCGCTCAATCGCACCCCCTTTGTATGTTGTACCTATATAAGAAGAAGCCGTAGTAAATACACGAGAGTTTTCATGGCACTAGTCTCAGCGAATTATTCATGTTATATAAAGAGAGAAGAACATAACATATTGGCGACGAGGATTACTTATGTCGAGCTCATAATCTAATGCGACGGGAGACAACTGGCTACTGTTTACGGCAGATCTGACCAAAGTAGTGACCTTGTGGAGCAACAACCCGACAAAAATGGCTGTGTTTATCGGTCATATGGATGCCTTTGGTGAGACAGGCGAACAGTGGGCTACCTACGTTGAAAGGTTTGAACACTTTGTTTCGGCAAATGACATTGCAAACGATAAACGAGTGGCGGTGTTGTTGAGTGTAATGTGTTCATCTACATATGGACTGCTGCGAAGCTTAATTGCTCCGGATAAGCCTGGGGCTAAATCATACGATGAAATTGTGACTGTTTTGAAAGAACATTTCTCTCCGAAACCAATTGTGATCGCAGAGAGATTTAGGTTTCATAACCGCAGTCAACAGGAGACAGAAACAGTAGCACAGTATGTCGCAGTTTTAAAAAGGCTCAGTGAACACTGCGAATTTGGGACTCATCTGCAGGATGCTTTAAGAGATCGCTTCGTGTGCGGATTGAAAACGGAGTCTGTAGAAACGGCTGCTGACGGAAGCAGCGCTCACGTTCCAAAAGGCAGTGGAGATTGCAGTGTCCATGGAAACGGCGACAAGGGAATCGCAACAGTTAAGTGGCTTTTTGAAAGTGAACGCACTGTCGTTGCAAGAGAAAGAAGGTCGCAAATGTTATCGTTGTGGTAGAACAAACCATAATGAGAAAGACTGCCATTACAAAGAACTGCAGTGCCACAATTGTGGTAGAAAAGGACACATTTCCAGAGTGTGTAGAATTAAAGGGAAACACACTACTGAAAGCAAAAAGTTAAAGCCAAGGAGCACGAAAAATGTCCAACAAAGAAAGAAAGTGCATCAAATGAATGTGAAAGACTCATCGAGTGATGATACTACGGACACAGAGCTTGCACTGCATGTGATGACTAGGAAGGAGGAGTTGTCACACATCTGCCTAAAGCCGACAGTAGAAGGAGAAATTTTGGAAATGGAATTGGACAAGGGAGCTGCTGTCTCTTTAATTTCAAGAGAACTGTACAATGCACGACTAGCTCACAAACCACTGTGCACAATTGACGTGATCCTGAAAACGTATACTGGAGAGTTGGTGTCTCCACGAGGGGTCATAGACGTAAAAGTGAAAATGAACAAACAAAAAGTGAAATTACCGCTTTATGTTGTGGAAGGAACCGCTCCACCACTATTCGGCAGAGAGTGGCTCAAAGATCAGGCTGAACTGGCGTGAAATTAAGAGTGTGAGAAAGGATACACTTGAGACAATGTTAGCAAGATACAAAAATGTCTTCAGGAAGGAACTGGGCTTACTTAAAGGTATCGAAGCCACTGTGTCACTCAAACCAGAGGATCAGCCACGATTTTGCCAAGCACGCAATTTTCCATATGCTTTGAAACCGAAGGTGGAGGCCGAAATAAATCGCCTACTGGAGTTAGGGGTCATTTCCCGTGTGACTTGCAGTGAGTGGGCCACGCCGATCGTACCGGTGGTAAAAAGGAATGGAGACGTGAGACTTTGTGGAGATTTTAAGGTGACAGTGAATCCGGCTTTGTGTGTGGAACGTTACCCGATTCCACGAATAGAGGATTTATTTGCATCGAAATCAGGGGGCCAACGTTTCACCAAATTGGATCTCTCAAATGCGTACTTACAAGTTCCGGTGGCAGAAAGCTCACGTAAGTGTCTCACAGTCACCACGTCTAAAGGGCTGTTCTGTTACAATCGTTTACCTTTCGGCATTGCTTCGGCCCCTGCAATTTTCCAAAAGGCCATGGATCAGATTTTACAGGGCCTTCCCAATGTTCATTGCTATTTGGACGATATATTAGTGACTGGGTCGAAGCAACATCTCAAGAATGTCGACGCAGTTCTCAGTCGTCTGAATGAGTTTGGGCTATGTGTCCAACGTGACAAATGTGAATTCTTTAAAGATTCGCTGGAGTATTTTGGACAAATCATAGATGCTCAGGGTCTGCATAAGTCACCAGAAAAGGTCAGGGCAATCGTGGATGCGCCTGTTCCGACGGACGTCAGTCAACTTCGTTCATTTCTGGGACTTATAAACTATTACAGTCGATTTATCCCCAATCTTGCATCAGTGTTAGCACCCCTCAATGCTCTTCTGTGCAAAGGGAGTACAAACAGTGGCTGTGGTCTCACGAGTGCCAGGATGCATTCGATAAGGCGAAAGAGTTGTTGTTGTCACAGAGAGTTTTGACACATTATGATCCACAGTTACCGATCAGACTGGCCTGTGATGCATCGCCATACGGTGTTGGGGCCGTCATCTCACACATACTCCAAGATGGGCAGGAAAGGCCAATAGCCTTTGCGTCGAAATCGCTGAGTAAGGCGGAGCAAAACTATGCTTAAATTGAAAGGGAAGCACTTGGGATTGTCTTTGGAGTAAGACAATTCTACCAATATTTGTACGGCCGAAAGTTCACGTTGCTCACAGACCACCACCCGCTGACAACAATCTTCAGTCCAACAAAAGCCATTCCTTCTATGGCTGCGGCTCTGATGCAGCGCTGGGCTTTGTTGCTGGCAGCCTACGATTATGATATCCAGTATAGAGAGGGTGCACACCACTGCAATGCAGATGGGTTATCACGATACCCCTGCCTACCGCCTCCCAAGTCAAACAGGATTCTGTAGAGTTGCTTCAAATAAAGCATCTTGATTCCTTGCCAGTGCTGTGTTCAGATGTTTGTAAGGAAACCAGATCTGACTCCACTATGTCACAAGTAATGGAGTTGGTGGCAACTGGACGTTTCCCACAAGTCACGGATTCAAATAATGTGCTTGCTCTATATGTGAACAGGAAAGATGAGTTGACGATGCAACTAGGGTGTTTTATGTGGGGTTGGAGAGTGGTCATTCCACCTAAACTGAGATCCAGGGTACTAGAAGAATTGCACTCGGGACATCCAGGGGTCGTAAGGATGAAGGCAGTTGCACGAAGTTATGTCTGGTGGCCTGGTATTGATGCTCAAATTGAACAATTGTCAAAAACCTGTCAACAGACACAAAAAGCTCCTGGTCCATCACCATTAGACCCATGGAACTGGCCAGAGTCACCGTGGCAACGCATACATGTGGACTTTGCAGGTCCATTTGAAGGACACATGTACTTCGTAGTAGTGGATGCTCACTCCAAATGGCCTGAGGTGTGTGTGATGGAATCAACCACATCTACTAAGACCATTCAGGTACTGAGGGGACTGTTTAGTCGTTATGGACTTCCAGAAGTGCTCGTTAGCGACAATGGGCCTCAGTTTACTTCGGATGAGTTCCAGACATTTCTCAAGGCTAACGGAGTGACACACACACGTTCAGCACCTTTTCAACCGGCTACAAACGGCTTGGCGGAGCGCTTGGTTCAAACATTCAAGCGTGCACTGCGTTGTTCTAAGGGGTCAACTTCAATCCAACGAAGGCTGGACACCTTCCTACTCGCATACCGAAACACCCCACACGCTACCACGAAGGAATCGCCAGCAATGTTGTTTCTGCATCGCAGATTGCGATCTCGTTTAGACATGTTGAAGCCTAATGTTGCCTCTGTGGTTGATAAAGCACAAAGTAAACAGTGTCAGCGACGCCAAGTGCATGCTAAAGACAGAACTTTTGCGGTGGGTGACAAAGTACTGGTGCGTGATTATAGGAGGGGAAAGAAGTGGACACCTGGTGTTGTTTCAGCAAAGACTGGCCCTGTGTCATATACTGTTGATGTGGGACTTTCAGTCCACTGGAGGCGTCATGTTGAGCAGATGTTGGCACGCCTAACTAACTGTGACAATGGAGATGAACTGGAACCAGAGGTCAAGGATGTTCGTGAGACAGATCCTTGTGAACATTCGGTGTCAGAAGTAGTACCACTTCCGAGTTCCGAACCAGTCCAGACTGGGTCGACGCAGCCTGTGGTTTCATTCCCAAACGATATGGTGGAGGTGTTAGGTTCTCCACACAAAGAGACTAAGAGATACCCTGAACGTACCATTAAGCCTCCAGTACGGTTTAGCCCATAAGGCTCACCTAGGAGGTATAAGTCGTATTCATTTTGGACAGCTATGTTACTAAGTTTGGTTTAAGAGGATAAACCCATAGTTAATCTAATGATTCTTAAAAATGTTTATTCACAATTGTTCTATATTTCTGGTATTACTAGAAGTACTGTGTTACGTAGGTGTTTAATTATGTTATGCAATATATATATAGAAGAGTAAAGAAAAAGAAAAGTTACACCGTTTGTTTATGTTAAGTGTACGTAACATGTCTATTGCATTGGGTGCAACAACATTATGTGGGGAGGAATATGTGATATATGCACTTAATGTCTCTATGCACTTGAGGGCGCTCAAGCGCACCCCCTTTGTATGTTGTACCTATATAAGAAGCCGTAGTACATACACGAGAGTTTTCATGGCACTAGTCTCAGCAAATGATTCATGTTATATAAGACATAAGAACATAACACAACCTCTATTTATTCAGTATATATAAAGAGCATTAAAAAAAACATCATGATTAAATCTATATAAGGTCTGTGTACAAATAATCACATAATCCATGTTTTTAACCCATTCTTTTGTGGTGGACAAAATATTTCTTAAAACAGAATCTGAATTTTTTAAAAAGTTATAAAAACGAGGTATATCCCATTTATAATATAATATAAAACACAATATAATATGATATAAATAAAGAAAAAAAATTGTCAATACGTACAAAAATACTGTATGCCAAAAAAAGTCTATTTAACAATAGACCTACAAAAACGATCCTCGGATTAACTTGAACTCTTCGTCGGTCCAAACTCTGGAAATCTAATGTCTGTCACCACAGTTATCTGCAAAAGTAACAAAGAGAAAGGCAACGTAAGTTCCATGGACAAATTAAAATAAACAATTATTGAATTATTGTACTTATGTAAAATTTACTAGCAAGAAAGTTTGTGCACCGTCGCATCAAATGGTTTGATTAAAAACTAAATATTATTAATTTTAGCCTATGTTAAAAGCAGACATTACTTTCAGATTAAAAGTGTTGAGTATTTCTGTGTATTTTCACTACTGAAAAGCACAAGCATATTGAATACAGGTCAAGTGCAGCGTCACAATATAAACTGATGTTGATAACAACTGATTTGACATTGGAGTTTAAAAATGTACGCAACAGATTCAGATTGTTTAATAAACGGGGAAATCAAATACGTATATTAAAGTGCACAAAAAGTACAAAATTATATATTATTATTATTATCTTTTCTTCCAAACCTTCCATTTCGTATTACACATCAACTGATTTAATCATTTAGAATAAGAATAACAGTTGTTAGTAATTAGTATAGTTTCAAGATTTCAGATTCAAATAATATTGATCATTAATTTACCACTAGATGTTGCTGTGTGATTGAGTATTATGGTGGCTCAGAACAAGGTTTTGTAGAACTTTAAATAAAACAAAAATGCATTCCTTTCATTGGACAAAATATTTTTAACCCGTAGTTAATAGCCTTCTTAGACAAACTATATTGCAAAATAGTGTGATTACCATTTTGAATTCCTCTGTGGGGTAAATTTCAGGACTAATGCTCTTCGGTCTTCCACATCAATTGCCTTCAACATCTTGAAGTTCTTTTGTGTTGCCTCTAGAAATAGATTAAATAAATCAGTTAATCTCCAAATAATTCCTACATTGTAATGTGTAGACACAGTATTTCAGACATGTGTCATAGTGATAAATAAAAACACATTTGATTTTGAATCATTTTAATACCATGTGCTATTAAAACAATTTATTTTAAGAAAGTTGTTTAGGTGATTTAAGTGTTCCAACAAACTCTATATCATTTATAGCAAATGTCCTAGCAAAACTGAGTCCTATTACAATCAATTGTAGGCTAATACCAATACCTGTATAGGAAATATTTGTATAATTTTTTATTTCTTTAATTGATTGACATTGAGACGGACAGCTTTAAGATCTACTGTGTGCAAGGATCTAATTATTGTAGACATTCGATTTTTCACCAATCATTAATCAAAATGAATGTACACATAACAGATCAGAATTTAGGCACTATTTGTCATGAAACTCAGGGGGAGACATGGCATGGGAACCCAATTGGAGGCAGACACAGATGGTAGAGGTAACAAAGGTATTTATTTACAAAAACAGGACAAAAGGCAAAAGGACAAAACAAAACCCACAATGGGGAAAACAAGACAGGATAAATAATAAACTTGAACAAGGACACTGACTGACTAAAACTACAAAAAACAAACACTTGGGACAAACACTAAACTGACACTTACTATTTACGGGAAACAGGAACAAGGAACGAGGTAACAGTATACGACAGCGGGAACTTAATACAACAGTGTACAGGTACAGGTACAGGTACAGTGTACAGGTACAGTGTACAGGTACAGTGTACAGGTACAGTGTACAGGTACAGTGTACAGGTACAGGGTACAGCTTACAGGCAAGGTAAGACGTACAGGTACAAGAACAATGCAAGAGCACAAGACAAAGAAAATGAGGGTGTTTTAAAGGGAACAAACACAGGATCATAACGAGGAACAGGTGCTGGGGATTAGCACTGAGGAGAGGCTGACGAGGAACGAGGTGTAGGGAACAATGACGAGACACAGAAAGAATCATTCTTTCCCAGACAAAACCATCAGGCAATGCCATGGCTCCACTAGAGACAGGAAAAAAACATGACATGGTAGTGGAACCATGACACTATTTTTACGATCTATATGGTCTGCATGGCGCATTTCCGAATCCACTTTTGATAATATGTAGACCAGCGGTTCTCAATCCTGGTCCTCGCGCCCCCCCGCTCTGCATATTTTGTATGCTTCTCCTACCGCTTCGGAGGTTTGTTCAATACGCCCGTAAGAGCCTTGCCAAGTAATAATCACTAGATATTCTGCCTTAATTCCAGTTCGAAATGGGGATAATGTTGAGCAAATCTCAAGATCACTGTTAAATAACCTATTAGAGCTCTATTAGAACAATCACTCATATGCAGGTGCATTTAGGGCGTGGTTAATCTTCTGCGCCATTAAACTATATTGACATCAATCATGTAACAAACTTTCTCTCTCTGAATAACAATTGTTAACAGCAAGCAACCCACACTTTTTTTTCTATTTCCCTAACATTTTGAAACCAAAAACAAAACGCTTTGCTTCCGACGGACATGGGTCCTTTGCATTAGGAAACATTTAGTAAGGTGCACCACAACAAAACGTACAAAAAGAGGACATTTTAGATGTTTAATTACAATTCCCTGGGCCCAGTTTTTCAAAAAATTTGGAAATCATATGTTTTGCTATCCAGGATCACCTGATCCATCTTACTTTTATGCCAGTTTTTTAAGAAACATTGGATTGGATCACTTTGATTCAAAAACAAAATTGCAGGATTATCGAATCCTGTTTACCAGAGCCTTAAATGTAACCAACCGTGTAGGACAATGACTTAGCGTAGAACAACAGGTAGGCAAAAAATAGCCATTGTTTGTTTTAACTGTAAGAAACAGAAACATTCTACCTTTCTTATTTTGTTATAATGTTAAATAACAAAACAAAAAACAATACAATCCAATAGTCAAAAAATCATTTACAGGTCAGATACTAGCTCTATCCATCTCTGCCTTTATGAGATGTATCTCCATCTGTACTTTTTTCAGCTGGGTTAGCAAGATTCGTTCTATACCCAGTTCAATTTGTACTTCTACCCTTTCGGTTTTCCATTTCAGGAGCAACTCATAGCTGTCAACATCCTGGTTTGTAGCTGAGGAATGTTATATGGTGAATATATCTACAGTAAACATTGATTTTCTGATCATAGACCTCCTCTAAATTTATTTGGTTCGAAATATCACAACTGAATTCACCCTTCTGATGGGATCAGAATAATCCTGTTTTTTGGATCAAATAGATCCCTAACGAAGTTTTGAAAAACCCAAAGGGCAGCTTTGATCCAGATCGAAAGTAAAATCGGATTACATGATCTGATTTTAGTTCGGAATCCCTGTTTTGCTTACGAAAAAACCCATTTCCAAGATTTTATCCAAATGGTGATATGAAATCCCACTCTATTACGTTTGAAAAAGTGAGCACAGGAGACCAACTTCAATATTTTGCATGTGAATTCTTACCTTATCATGACAAACATTTTATCTTTGTAAAGGTCTGAGACTCTACAATACATATTTCATCATTGTTTTTTAAGGCTGGTGCCAAGGTGTCTGCACCAAAAGGGCACCATATCCCGGCAAACACAGAACTTCATCCAATACAATTAACTCCCCACAGGGTTTGCTTATAACAATGAATGATGATGACAAACTCACACCTTTACATCTGTTCTCTTCTCCCCCTCTCATCTCTCTCCAACTGAACTCAGAGCAATTCAAAGCTCACCTATGAACTGGATTTGACAAATACCATATTGTAGGATCTTGGCCGGATCAAAGGTGACCATTTGTCGTCGTAAAATACTACGACCTCTCTGTAGGGATCTAACCAGTGCCAGCAAGTCTGATCCAACTGCTCTCTCTTAAGCATCAATCATTTGGTCAGGATAGGATCTAACACCTCCCTTGGACTTCAAAGAAGTCCCAACGGGGAGGATGGTGTGCTTCTCCAACGATGGACCATTTGCTCTAAAAGGAATGTGGCCTAGGTTTTCATCTCCTATGGAAATTGTCTGTCTTTTCTCCTTATCCACAAAAGAATGTTCTAAATGGATATACCTCTATATCTCCACATTGTATGTTTGTCCCCATGTTATTCGGCCTCGCCTATAACCTCAAAAGCATGTGTGTTTGGTTGTATTCAGCTTGTATTTTCATTCTTGTACAAACTTCAGGTCAATGTACTTATAATTCTGGCATGTTTTATATCTAAATGTTTCTCTCTTCATTCCTTGAAAGATTATGTATAGCACAGAAATGTGTTGTATACGATACTCCTTTTATGTAATTCTAAGAGTTTAGAGCACCAACTCCTTAGTGATCCAACATGCAAATGAGCTACTAAGCGAACAAAGAAACTTGACTTCGCACCAAAATCAGCTCATCATATTGGACCGCTCACCTTTTATGGGCGTGAACCCTTCAAGCTTAAAGCATCCGTACACAGAGCTATCGACGCTCATCTCGTGTCCTCGCGCTCCTGCCCGGCACGTCATAGAGACCTGTCTCTCCCCTGGAGACAGTTTCATCCGCCAGTTTATATCGGCTAACTTCGTCCAACCTTCGTCAGCCAATCCGGCTCTAAGAAAGAAGTAGACGGACTTAACCGCTTGCTTTGAAACCATCAGGACTCATAGAACCTTTTCAACGCGCACAGAACTTGTCCCAGCACACTCAGGGAACCAATGCAAGTATCAACTATATCCTAAATAGCTGCGTTTAAGCTTTAACCCCTTTTTACAAGGAGATTGTCCTCGATGGTTCATGCAGAGGTGAATAGCTGTTTGTAAAACTGCCATTTTTTACTTTGTCTATTTCCTACCTTTCTTTACTGCATTTATGTTTCATGTTTTGTTTGTTAGCATTTGTTATTCTGTTAGTCAGTCGGTTTGTTTTCCCTTTAATGTAGTCAATAAACCCGCATTTGTTATCTACAATTGAACTGTTAATTTGTTTCTTTATCAAAAATTTACGTCACTTAAACTGCTTGATTTCGTTATAATTTGTGGAGCGGTACTGTACTACATACAGGAAGAGTGTTATGTTTCCAAGGCCAGGAAAGTAATATTTCTTAGATTTGATATACGATCTGCGGATCACTCGCTGGACGAGTGAATTTAGTTTGTCGCTATTATCAGGTCTGCCGAATCCGATAAAGTGTATAAATTAGGTATAGTTAATCATCATTAATTATAAGTCTTTTACTGTGATCAAACTCATAGTTTTCCCCGAAATACACTACAATATCTTATAAGAACAAAGAATCTTCATATGCATATTTGGTATCATTTGAAATGTCTCAGTGCGATTGGTAAAATGGTCTCATATCCACAGCATTAGATCATAACATAGGTTTGAGGCTTTAAGATACTCTGCTCACTGTTGAGGTTGTGTCTTCATGCAAATGCCCATTTGTGGCCTGAACAGATCCAGGACAGAGTCCTTTACAATGTAAATTGTTGTTGTGTGGAGGAAGGGTATTTTGGTCTAGGTATTTAAGGGAAGCTGGCAAAATGTTCTGGGGAATTCTTACTATGATGAACCTCATGGTGTTGTGTGTGAGCCTTCAGACACACAGCACTGTGTTTTTTCCGATCGCATCTTTTTCTACCGTAAGGTATGCGTCTTAGACTCGTAGACTAATCTTTGAGGAATTGATGTTTTGTTTTCATATTCTCTGAATTGAATTGTAATTGGCAAGAATCATTTACCTGACTAATAAATTGTGATGTTTGTAATTGTTCCGCAGTATTCTGAATTTATAGACACGTTCTTATATTATGTATTCAGTATAAGAATTATATTGTATCCCGTTACATCCTTGTTACCGCAAATCCCCGCTCAGGTTAGTAATGGACTAGAATCCTGTCTAGGTGACGAAAACACACCAGCTGAGAATTTTAGAGATCTGGCTCACAACTTGGCATTAGTTTAAGTGTACTTAGATCTTAGGCTGTTTATGTGAATTTCCATTTAGAATAACACAAGGGGATGTCTAACCAATCTAAATAGGGTAAGTCTCAGACTCTGATTACAGTAATAATATTCCAGTTAAGTGTACATGGGAAACCATGCCATGATTATATAAAGCTGCCATTAGAGAAGGAAAGATCGGTCTCTCTATCGCTATGGAGTGGTCATGACCTCTGGCTGAAATAATTGTTGTTTGTGGTTAGGTGTTAATAATCTAGGCTGACCAAAATGGTGCGTTTAGCAGTGAGTTGCAGGGGGAAGCCACCTTAATGTTACTGGTCTCTTACCTCTGGCAGTGACCAAGACTGGCGAGTTTGTGACCATGAGATCCGCGTATAAACGGCCGGCGCGAGACTCTAAGCGACATGAGAATCGGATGAGTGAATATGGTTTAGAGTAAAGCGGGATAGTCAAACACTGCCCCAAATTGCAGGATTACTATCACACATAATAATCAAATACAAATAATATCATTCAACAAGGTTTTCTTTTTATCTTTTGGAGTCAGATAAATTACGTAATGTTAAAATATCGTTAACTGTAACAACCAAGAGCTCTGGAAAGACAGAACGCGCGAATGCCTTCACTATTCCACTAGGACTACGCCATTGGGCCAGTGGGGGGTTGGTGGTTCTTCTTTTCTCACATTTTCCACCACTTTACAGTTTCATAAAGTAATTTATGTAGAAAGAGTAAAAAATCCATATTAGACAAAACTTATATCAAATAATGGAAAGCCATGAGGCCTTCTTCAATGTTTCACCTGTTCTATCAGTTCATGTAGGTACTTGTAGTCCCCGCTTAGCAACTTTACGCTAACACGTAAGTTAAAGTCGTGTTTCACAGGAATGTTTTGGTGTTACTTATGATTTAGACTGCTTGGACTACTAATGTGATTGTAGTTATTTTGCTGAATGCTAGATATTTAGATACGCGTATGTGATTGTTGATTAATGGTCCTTCAGTTGGTGTCGCTCCTTCTTTCAGGAACAATTTTGTAGCAAATCGTGCTTCGTACTGGCCACGGTTGACAAAGCACTCCGGCTTGAAGTGATTTGCGCACACATACAGGTTTTTGGTAACTCTTTCTGGGGGATTCCCATTAGAAATAAAAAGAATCCACTGCCCTCGCGTCTTCTCTGAGGCTGTGACTCTAAATAATGATCTGTGCTGGTCTGTGCGCCCAACAACAGACACATAGCACGAAGTTTCGCCAGGGCGTTATATTCACCACAGAAGCTAACGTTTGTAAAGTTGGCTATTTTGATTCAATGTAATATGCCAACAATCCCCTTACAGTTATTTTAATAACAAATCGCGATGGAGGGGACCCCTGTACAGCAGCATGAGCCTCATCTGGCTCATTTTCTGTAACACCTGCTGCAGCGTTTCTCGAAAATACTGAGAAAATTGTGTAGTTTAAACGCTTGCCTTTCATGATCTCCTTTTGTTTCACATCTCCCGGGTGCACCACAGGTCCAAAAGTCAGTGCGTCGCATTTTTCTGACTCAAACCAACACTGTTAACAATGAGTTTATAATAATGCTATCCAGAACAAGCTTACAGTATCTCCTGTGGAGGTTCTATCTAAAATATGCAAAGGGAGTTTATTTAGGAGGACTGAACAAACAGATTTTAAGTTCACAGAGAACGAACGAAATAAATCAGATGGCACATAATAATACGAATTATAAAGAACAAAAATTTGAGCCAGAATATGGTCATAATGTTTATATTGTTTAACATATTTGAGGGAAAAAAAAGAAATCCAAATGGTCTGGTGAAAGTAGCGTCTCTGTAAGCCGGTGGCAGCCAGTTTCAGGTTAAGTCCTGCAAATTGTACACATGCACAGAAGTCTTAAGACGTCTAAAAATATATGTGTTAGCATTTGTTAAACATTTTCAGCATAATTTAACAGATCTGCAAAAATATTAAAGTTTCTATAAGGGGCATAGTGTAACCACGATAATTTAAAGTTTATTAGAATCTTTGGAAAAACTAAGCAAAGTCATAATCAAAATAAGGCTAAAATTATGGAAAATAATTAAAAATGAATCCGGCAACTTTATGAAATGCAGGGTATAAATGCATGGCATGTTTATTTTCTGTTGCAAATCTTCCGTTTGTCACAGGAGGAACAACTCGAGGATCCAATAGCAGGTGAATATAGTTTATTCGCAGTGACACTTGTGAAAGCTGATCGAACTACTGGTGGTTCTTATGATCCTCTGTGACTAGAGCACTGCTTGAACAAAATTAAATCCGCATCTGATAGATTTTCCTGAAGTCCGGTAATTAATCCACACCCACAAGAATAACGGACATGCACAGCAAACTTGGACCGTAGGTGTGCTGGGATAGAAAACAGGCAACGATCTGACAATAGAACACAGTTAACGCGAGTTTGAAATTAGTTTATGCTGTTAACCCTGTTAATGCCTACCAGGTGCCGCTAAAAGACAGCGCCCAGGTTGCGGAGGCAACATTAACAAGACAGACCTGCAGGAGTGAACACACAGACCAGACAACCGTGATACCATTTGCAATATATTCATTAATGTCGGTTTGTCTGAATTCTGCTGTAGTATTTTTTGCGTCGCGTTTTCGCAAATGTTCTAGATATTAAAATGCAATTAAACTATAACTGATATAACAAGAGCACAGTTGACAGTTTACAATTAATATATGTTCAGTGAATCGAATGATGATTAATGACCTCCTGTAAACTCTATTGGATTAGATTCTCATGCATTGCCATAACTGTTCACAACTACAACACGCCAAAAAGTCTAAAACACAAGTCAAGGGACAAGAGCCCAACTCAGGGAAACATTACCATGATGGTGACTCGTTAGCTGGGAACTGAAAACATTCAGAAACTACACAAACTTTTTTAAAAAACACCAATGGATGAGCTGATAATAAACTTGTTAGCTGGAAAGCATCTAATTTTTAATTAAATTCCCCAAATTAAAATTGAGATTGAATAATTCAATGATATTCCTTGCAAATCTGTTGCCAGTTTTATTGAATAGATTCAGTAAGTTTGCATACAGTCTACTTTGCTACTTATATTTAAGTAAAATGTAACTTTGCATGGTTAGTATTTACTAAACCTCAAGAATAATTTTACAGTATACTGTTACTCATGCATTACAAACATTAATGGATGTCTTTGGGGAAAAAATAATTTTGATTGACATATTTTACCAGTTTTCTGTAGTTCAGACTTTCAGGTGAAAAGCAGTATTACAAGAAAAACGAAACTTTATTAGGCCTCACCCTCTAGTCAAAACATCTCCACTTCAAAATGATTCTTAAACACAAGACAAGGTACCGTTAACGGAGAAGACTCCTCGAACAACAAAACATTAAGACATGCAGAGAATTTCGACTAAGATCTGAACTTTATTGCAATACAAACATACAAAACGTTTAACGCAACAGCAAGAAACACGAAACAGAAACATTCAGCAAAACTTCAACAAAAATACGTACTAAATAAAGCATTTGAAGTACGGGCATTTCAAACCGGACATTTGTGGCAAAGTCATTGGCCCAACACAAACAAACTAAACGGAATCTTGTGAACAAACACTGTACCTCACTCGCTGTACCTGAACGTCTCTTCAGGTGCTGGAAGTACCACTGGCTGTGTGTGAAGAGGCAGGTGGTTCTGCAACCTCAGCATGTTCCAGCATCTCCTAAAGGAATTCATCGGAGTTGTTTAAAGTCTCCTCCGAAGGGGCAGGTGTCTCAGCAGCTCGTTGCATAGACAAAAGGAACCCATCAGCGTTTTTGGTCAGGTCTAGGCCGGCTGACACCAAAAGGTGATCTTCGATGGCCTCCGCACCATTCAACAGACTGCCCAGGCCGCCCCCCGCAAGTATGTGGACAGCGCCTAGCCTGATGAGAACCATGGTGTCTTCGCCATTGTCCGTCCCGACTATGGCCTTTCCGGAGAAGGAAGCGACGAAGGCCATCAGTGTTCGCAAAAGGGTCCCACAGAGTCACCTTCATGTCGCCGGTCCCTTCATAGATAACGATTTTTTTGGGCTCACAATCTGAGCCGTTGACGGTGTAGTGTATGGATCAAGCCATTCAACCTCTCAGTCCCTTTTGTCTAGGTATTAAGATCACATCTTCAAAGACCATAGCAGACCTAGCTCCATGGGGTCTGGTTTTAGGGTTTAAACTCTCAAAGATAGTGTGATAACCATTTGGTTTCCCTGTAGGATTTTTACGACTCATAGACTTCAAAGCGTAAGTAATTAAGTCTGTGTCTCACCTCTAACTTACCATCTGAGGCTAACCAGAGAAACTTCTATGACAAATAGGACAAATAGGAACTTTGTAAATCTATCTTAATGTCTAGGTTGTGTGTTGTCGCTCGTGCTATTTTATATACTCTGTATTTGTTAGATATGCAAGTTTTGATTCAGGGATCATTTGACGTATTCATACGTTCACAGTTCAATGTCTTGCATGTTTCATATGTAACTACACATCTTTGAAATCCCTATATGATGAGCTATGTTATAAAAAACATAGCACACATCATACTATGCCCATAACTAAGTTTAGGTATTAAACGCAAACTGACCAAACTGTCAGAGCTATGCAAATGAGGTGCCATGAGAAACAAAGGATCTTTCTTAGGCCCCCTTTTCACTTTCATGGCATTGGCCCGCAGACCATCTGGGGGCAGGGCAGGTATGCATTTAAAACACCATCACCAAACCAAGTGTTAAAAAACTATTTTGGAATCACAAAGGAAAAGAAAGAGGACGAGAAGACACTCCAAGGGACTCCCCTCTGGGGAGTCCGTTTAGGCCATGGAACTTTGGACTCAGAACCCAAACTCAGCGTTTCAACAGGACTGCATTCTGAAACCATTCAAGATTTCCATCAACGTGCATACAGATATTGGTCCAACAACAATATTGCAAGTATCCGTTTCTAAATATAGATTAGCTGCGTTAAGATCGTGCCTCTTTGTTAAAGATGATTTTAATGATTTTCAGACATGTTTTACCTGACTCGCGGCCATGCCCTCTCACTCTCACTCTCTCTCTCTCTCTCTCTCTCTCTTAATCTCATTCTCTCTCTCTCTCTCTCTCTGCGCATCCTAGCGCATTTGTGTTTCATGTATTTGTTTGTCTTCATTTTGTTTACCATGTAGAGTAGAGTTTAATAAAAACCCATAAAGGCATTTGTGATGGGTTCTCTTTGTTCACGCTCACAAACTTGGTCACTTAAACTGTGTTTCGATCTATGCTACCTCTGCTCTTAATTCTGTTTGGTAAAGTCACGTTACTTATAGTCATGAGATAACGTTAGTGTATAAAATCATTGATGTATCTGCTGGACGGATACATATGGGATTTGTATCACTATACTGCTAATCAGAATTGTAAAATATGTATGTGTAATGACGATTATTATACATATTTGCCTTTGAGCTAAACTAATTCCTTGACTGAAATTGACGTTTTAAACAACTCATTTCATATATGTTTGATCTTGATAGATCTGGTGGAGAATCTTATTTGATGAGTAAACTCATCCGTAATTTAACAAGCAGCTAAAAACGCTACAACGGGCACCACCTTGCTCACAGAACCGTTGATCTTGACTTTGCCAAAAACTTCTCCCACCTGCAAAAAAAAAAAGAAAGTGTGAGACTGTCCATTCTCACCTGCTGTTTCTCGGTCAAAGGGCATTCACCTCCGCTATAGTGAGCCTCTTGGAGCTCGGCGGTGCACGGGAGAAACGGCAGACTCGTCACTTTCAGGCTGGTAGAACGGGAGCACAATGTCGTAACCTACTCATCTAAGTTAATATGACTTCTGATCTACTAACACAACTATGTTACAAACATTCCTATGAATACTTCTTAAATAGTGCATAGAGTTAAAACTCTAACTACAGCCAACTCTAACCAGTGTAAAATAATTGATGTAGGTTGTTACAAATAAGCTCACCCCAGTGTAATTTGTAACTCCTGCGGTGTTTCATGTGGAGTTAAATATGGTAAACAAAGACAATAATATTTTACTTTGGGCAAATATTTTTAAATTGTGCTAATTTCAGCCAACAGTTTTCAGAATGTAGAAACATAAAAAAATTTCAGTAAAAAAATACAAAATGGAGAAATAGCTCAATTTTCCGACAACATTTTTTAAAATGTAACAGTAAGGCACCAAGAATTCTCGGTCATCCCCATAATAAAACATTTTATCGAAGGGCTTAAAATATGTAAGTTGATCCATATTTATGACAGAAAAGTGGTTACTACACTCCTCAATGCAGTATGCATTTAGGTGTTCATCAAAGTACAGCGTGCACACATTATAGGCAATAAAAAAGCACTCTGTCCATGAATGACAATAGTACAGATCTTTTTAAAAATCGGAAGCTCATTACACATTCCAGTACAGACAAACAGATAGTCGAACAGATGTGTTTGTTATCTTGTACCATTTTCCCACAGTCAGTGCCTCTAGTCCCCATACAGTCAATGAAATGCTGCCTGTTTCATCTGCGACATCATAAGACCTTCTTTGCATCTTTTGGAACTCCGGGTCATGCTTTCCCTCTGTTCCGTAAGGCATAGCAGTTTGACAGTGATATTTACCTGCAATGTCAAATATAGAAACTTTATGTAATTACCGGAATGTTGAAATAGGAAAATAAGATGGCTTCACACTATATGTTTCAAGAAGATGTGCGAACTAATAAGATATAAATGATATCGTAATATTCTCAAAAGTAAATTTAGTTCCAATGTTAGGTATGATTATATATTATATATAACGGATTACATGAAATATGTAGTTAAGGCAAGATCCAGAAAAGTGACAAAGTACCAATAACATCACTTATGTTGTAAAGAGTTTTGTTAACAATTATCTGTTAATTTTTTTATCAAATTAAGGCATATGTGAAGGAAAATAATAGATTATATTGTGTATTGTACAATAAATTAATAGAATTTTTAGGATGAATGAATACACAAAAAGTTTTCAAAATGGTTTCATTATTTCTCTGATAATAAGTCATTCATTGTAACAACGTTATGTAATTATTTTTTGACAATTGGAAAAGTTAAAACAATTGTGGATTTGCTGTCAAAATGCAACATTTTGATATTTTTAGTTAGAACGTGTAACATGTCCTTAGTGGTATATTGTTACAACATTGCGAAAATGTTCATCTTCTGAAAAACTAATATATGTTTTTTATATATTTATTTATGGGAACGTGATTAGACAGCGTCGTTTCGGCTAAAGACTATAAATACAAAGACAACAGCACACTGTGCTTTCGTCGTTTTGCATTGAAAGTGACTCGATGTTCAAATACCTTTTAACTGTCTCAATGGCTATTTCATCTGCTTTGTTGAAAGTATTATAGCTAAAATCTTATCTGTAAAGTACATAAAGATAAAAGTCTCGTCTCACAATAAACTATGATAGTTATAAAGTATTTTCACTCCAAAATGACGTCCATGCGGTTTCTTAAAATGCATCAGAGTGTCAATACTTGGTATTTATAGTATTTGTTATAGAACAAAACGGAAATCCAATTCTCCATTTTTTTCTTCACGTGGACAGGTGAGTAAGATTCGACTAATTAATCAGTCATCGTTGCGATAATATCAACTTCAAGGCACTTTGAAAATCATTTTGTATGTTTTGTGGTTGAATTTTGACCCAAAAATGTCTAAAGGTATCTTCAGTGTTTTATTAAGTTACTAGATTAACGTAATTATGTTGGCTTGCATTTTGCTTATAAAACGAAATTTTTAGTTATAATTATTTAGTTTGGTGTTTGTTTTTATGATAACGTTAATGGTGATGGTTTTTATAGTCTTCATAGGTGAGAAAATATTCTATGGCTGTTACAATGTTACTAATATCTGTCGATAGAGATAGTTGTATATGGTCACGTGTAATAAAATGTGTGGGTGATTTGTAGCACGTGTGGTAGAAAAACGTGTTAGTATTGTACCGCAGCTGTGTATGATTTTGATCACTTGTTCAAGTATTCACTATCCTTTATGTAAATATTCCACTATATGGTCACGTGTTTTAAATCTTGTTATTGATTTGTAATCAGTGTAATAGAGAAACGTGTTAATTCTGTACTCCAACTGCATATGGTTTCGATCACGTATAACCTGCATCTAAAAGTTCTGTTGTGGACATTTGTCATAAGGCTTAAAATGCACCTCTGTGGATTTATGGTTTGTTTAGAATAAAAAACTAATTTTTTGCTCTATTTGTCACGTTTTATTGATTAGCTTTTAAAAAGAGAATAAAACAACGGTTTATTTCATTACATTTGTTACCTTTAATAAATGTATTTAATATATTTAAATTGAAGCTCTCAAGTGTTTGCTGCGTGTCACATCAAAATGGTCACGCGGCGAGCATCATTGTGTATTTATATGCAAGTTTCGGCCCATATCGCCTAAAGTTATCTTTATCAAAGCTCTACAAAACAATCTGTCTTCTGAAATAGATGAGATTGTATGTGTCTAATATGCGTAGATAACTGCACTGTGAATGAGTGAGAAAGCGCCTGCCTGGAGAATAATTCAGACACAGTATATTTGTGGGGTATGGTTGATGTTAAAATGGAGAATGTCAGTGCTCATGATATATATGATATTACTGTTGCTAAATGTTCTTGCATAATTGTATAATAAATCCTTTTAATTTTTGTTTTACAGAAGACTGTGACATTAAATTTGAGGTAAGATGTCACATTTATTTTTGATAGATCAATAATACATCCAGTAGTGAATTAGTCCCGTTGTTCTGAAGTGATATTATCAAATGAATTGAAAACGGAGTCAATGAGGGCAATCACCGAGTGGCTCACTCCCCTCCACTGAATGACTGCAGGAAGAACAGTCCGGTAGAGTGAACGCTTACCCCACGATAAGACAAGCTGTCTGGAAGATTCTTAATAAGTGGACATCCCGCCACTAAATGTTCAGGATCACCACAATAGAGGGACAAATTGTTACCCCGCGACGACGTTCCTGGTTTGTAAGGTAGGGAAGGGGGATGGACAACATCCCTGAACGCGCTAGAGGACTCCCTGTCCAATGTTCCCCTCCCGCGTCGTTGAGTACAGAGTACCAGCCGAAAAAAACAACCGGAAGTGCAAGCTGTATCAGCCCGACAGAGGAAGCTCCGGTGAATAGATCTCTTCCAGCACATGTCCTGCTAATCCGCGTAAAGAACGATCCCAGAGTGCCTTGTCATTCCAGCCACTAGACAAAGCCAAAGTGCAGAACTCTATGGAGTACTCCGTAACTGACCTGCGACCCAGTTGTAAAAGGGACAACGACCTAGCTGCCTTACTGTTAAGTGCAGACCAGTCAAACACCTTCCAAAGCTCCTGGGAAAATAGCTTGAAGGAAACGCAGCAGGCATGATTACTGTCCCAGATCGCTGTTCCCCATTCCCTGGCAACACCCTTTAACTGCATGACCACGAAAACTACCTTCGACTGGTTGGTGGAGAAGCAGGAGGGTTGTAGGGAGAAGGTCAAAGAACATTGTGAGAGGAAGGAAAGGCAGGAAGAGGGTTCTCCGGCGTAGGGAACCGGGGGATTAAGATGAGGCTCCGGTCTACAGGAGGAGGATGCGTACGTTTCAACGGGTGCAGCACTGGACCGAAGTGGCCGCTTGAACATCGACCTCTCCTGATGGGTCCATTCTTGGTGGCGATGTACTGTCACGGTAGTCAAAAGGCCTCAGATGCAGGTGAGGTATATACAGTTTATTAGTACAAAGTTCACAGTAGCAAACAATAGATCGGCCGGGTACTCCTGACAAGAACACAGGTAACACGGCAGGTTGTAAAACTCCATGAACGAATAATCCACCAAAAATCCAAAAAGGAAACCGAGAACCAAAAGAAGAGCCGTATGGGAAAAATAGTCCAAACCGGCTACAGGTTGCCACGTTCCCACGAAGGGATGATGAACAGGTTAAACTCGAAGCACTGCGAGCAAAACACAGTATAAACAATTTACATCGCCACACGGAGAGTTGGCCAAAACGTGCTGAAATAGAGGGAACACAAATGAGGAGCAGGAGAGAGTAATTAACAATACTAAGAGACCAAATGGGGTACCAGACAAAATAGAGAAAAAATACCAGAGAAAAATACCAGAGAAAAATTCTAGAGACAATACTAGAGACAATACTAGAGACTAGAGACAAAATAAAGCAAAAAAATACAGAAACAAACCAAAAATAAAACCAAAAAAAGGCAAAGCCTGACAGATATTCAGATCACATCCGAGAGGTTTGCAGTCCTCCTAAGAGACATCATGGTAATAGTGTATGTCAAGGTCCATAAAAGTACTAACAAAATGGTTAAAAATGGTCCATCTGATCATTGTGGTGATTTTTTTTCTAAAGCAAGGCGAGTACTTGGTGTGCACAAGAAAGTTTTATGAACACGTTCTTCTCACTGTCAGCATACAATTCATGTTCATGACTTCACAATGTTGCCCGCATGGTTGAGTTGGGCTCTGAACACTACATGGTGCATGAATCTATTCACATGTGCCACAAAGAGCATAACGGCGCATACGCATCCAAGTTGCTCACTCAAACACTGTATGATGCATGAGTTATTGTTTACATAAAGTGAACACTTTGCTGGATATTGACAGAAACTATCAACATGATGTATATGAGGAGGACCGGAAACCTGTTGGATGTTATAAAACATTTCTTTTATTTGTTTTCCAAATATGCTGGGACGTCTTTTAATATATAGAACACCATGTGGATGCGTAAAAACAAATAACATTTAGAGTTTTCTATGCACTATCAGTTTGATATTAAAGGCATAATTATATATACAACTATATATATATATGTGTGTATTCACTTTTACCCTAATAATAGAAAAGGAATTGCCACTATTCTAAACATTGTCCATTTAAGAAACATGAACATAAATGAGCTTTGTGTTATACATAAATACATAAATACATGCATTATAGGCTATAAAATGTACATAAGAAAATAAAATGATATGTTTATAATGTACAGAGTAACCTTATAGTCCTACAGCAGGTCACCATATCACACAATGCACGTAACTTGGACTTCGATTTTAAGTATATTTAAGTGTATTTTGGTGTTTTATTAAACTTAATAAACTTTATTTTTCAAAACAGAAAAAAAAATGTATATTATGGCGCAGTTCAGAAGCATTTGATTATCATGTACCTTAAATTAGTACATAAACCTACAAAATCAAAATAACCACATCAAGGAAGAACAAGTCTTGCAAATTACTTTATTACTTGTTTTGCATGTTTGCAAAAGAAAATTCAGTGGAAAGCATAAACTGGCATGCAGCACAGCTGAACTACTTTCTGGGGTCAGCCATTTTAGCACATTGTATGTGTAACCATCGGTCACACACGTCACACTGGATCTGTAACAACAAAAGTAACGGTAATACAACAACATTTCTAGGATAAATAACTGAAATACAGAATAGCATACTATCATGATAGATGTATACTTAATACACTTTTTACCCAAGCATTTGTTTTTTTTGGCTGTTGTCCTTCCTTGCCCTGCATCCTTCTCCCCACAATCGTGGCAAAGCTCACTGAGGTCATCTGGTCACTAATAAAACAATACAACTTAGTAATGGGTTTCATCTGTTAATCATTGAAATAATATATGATATTTTGAAAATACCTTTACCTTGTTTACTCCAGACACTGCTTACGTTTACAGGAATGATTTCCCAAGGGATCTAACAAAAGGCTCCTTCTCTCAGAAGGAAAAATCACCTGTGGAATTGAGTATTAGTCATATACTGTATGTTTCACTGCTGTTGGTAATATTGCAGCTCTCCCCAAAGTCAGCTAATTACTGAGCAAAGTAGTTGGTCTTACCGTCAATATCCAGTGACCAGGTTCATGGACAATTAGATACAATCTTATAAATAACCTTACAAGCAAAACAGACACCAATCTTGGGCCTACCTTTAGTCTTGAGCTTTTACCTTCCCATATATTAGTAATTTCATATGAGTCAATGTGGAAAGCCTTTTTGTCTCTTCATTTGTTATCGTTTTTGACAGTGTGTGCCATGTATGCATTGATCACCTGAGGGATACGTAAAAATGAGTATATGAAAACATGTTTATTTATAAAAAGGGATAGTTTTCCCTATTACTAAAAATTGGTCATCATTTATGCAACCACATGTGGCCAATGTTAGCAAACAGAACAGATGCTCCTATTCACAGCCGGTAAGCTTTATTTCAAGGTAAGTTAAGACAAAGTAGATGAATCAGTCTAGTTTTTAAGTTCTTTGCAGTAAGGGAGTAATATACCAGGTATTGCCTGGCAGGAATGGATGGCATGGTTAATACACAGAATACACTGGAACATACAAAGAATACAAAAGTATCATCAGACATGGTGCGTAAGACCACAAAGGATGCTGGGAAATAGAGTCGATTGGTAAAATATGTTAGGGAAACATAGCTGGTGATTATGACAGTTCAACACCTTTATATCATTATTTTCCTGTGTAACATTTTGTATTCATACAATGGAAGTCGATGGGGTTCAATGTCCCTTGGTAACATGATGAAAGATGTTTGGGTAAACTATACCTTGAATCATACCTATAGTCATTTTTTGAATGTACAAAACCATAATAAAGATTAATAATAATAGTTTATAATTAATAGGTAATAGTTTACCTCACTCTCCACCTCACAATTGGGAGCTGTCTTCCTGAAGTCTTCAAAAAACAGTTTATAGGCCCCCATCATTGACAGCAGGACATGTGTGTTGTTGCCACTCCATGCATCTTTTATCCCTTTGTGCAGTAAAAAAAAAGAAAAAAGAATATACTCAATTTATATCTTTTTGGATGAAGTATAATTACAATATTCTGTCAGAAATGGTCAATAATGTACCCAAGTTGTCACTGGATCAGTACCATTTCAAAACGTACACTTGCACATGACTGCATTTAAATACATGAAAAGTACATATTGATACTCAATGTATAAAATATACCCGTAGCTAAATTGTACATATTAGGCATATACGTTTATTTAAGGGTATTGCCAGAGCTACAGCTAAGTTATGTTTTTTTTCTATTTATGATAATTAATTAGTGTAAAACTAATTTAAAAGTAAAATTAGTTGGGGGGCACAGTGGCTTAGTGGTTTGCACGTTTGCCTCACACCTCCAGTGTTGGGGGTTCGATTCCCGCTTCCGACTTGTGTGTGTGTGGAGTTTGCATGTTCTCCCCGTGCCTCGGGGGTTTCCTCCGGGTACTCCGGTTTCCTCCCCTGGTCCAAAGACATGCATGGTAGGTTGATTGGCATCTCTGGAAAAATTGTCCGTAGGGTGTGAGTGCGTGAGTGAATGAGTGAGTGTGTGTGCCCTGCGATGGGTTGGCACTCCATCCAGGGTGTATCCTGCCTTGATGCCCGATGACTCCTGAGATAGGCACAGGATCCCCGTGACCCGAGGTAGTTCAGATAAAGCGGTAGAAAATGGATGGATGGAAGATGAAGTTAACAAAAGCAAACACAGAACGTTCCCCTAACGTTGGTTCCCTTTTGGTTATTTTTGGGGAACCAAAAAAGATTGTTCTAAAAACGTTACATGCAGAAATTGGATACAGGTGTCATGGTCCTGGCCTTCCTGTTCTTGTTTTCGACCCTTGTGGACAGGACGTGACAGTACCATGTCTTGTGTGTGTTATGTCTTGTTTGGATAAATGCGTTCCTGTTTGTTTACTCTTATTTATTAACATCATTCCTGTTTTACCCCCTTGTGGGTTATTGCTTTGTGTTTTATGTTAATAAAATAATTTGTTAATAACAACAAACAAGTACAATAACCTAACACAAGAAAGATTCATAGTTCATGTTGTGTTCTTTTATTTTCGACATTCAATAAAACAAATGATTCTTACCTTAAAGTTGTGTTGTGGGTTGTGTGTCATTCATGCACGGGCGACGACATGTTTGTTTACGCTTGGAAAAGTGTAGTACCTCTGTACTAGTAAAGACTTTAGGTCAGCAAGTCACTTTTTATTCAACATATATATAATGAACCACTAAATCAATTATATATTGCAAAAGTGCATTGGACTATGTGCACAAACAATGATTTACTAGATTCGCTTCTCATTTCCTTACACTCAAATTCACAGAATGCTTTGCTGTGTAAACAAACATGGTGGCGCCCTTGAATGAAGTAATTTGAACGAATGAACAGTTCAAACAGTGAAAAACGTACGTTATTTTATTTATTGGGGAATGCCGCCCATGCCCCTCTCTGACAAGAACCCAAACTAGTGATGTTGAAATTAAGCTTTTCCCTCAAGTGTATCACAAAATGGTTCATTACTCGAAGCTTTTCAAAACCGTGCACAACAGCGCCATCTTGTGTCTTTGTGTCCATTTATGTTTAATTTATAAAAAATTGTCTGAATGTGCTTCGATCAGCAAATCCATTTATTCAGAGAAACCCTTTTCTTAGTCCTGTAAGTTCATGAGTGAGGCTCATGTAGACATACATGACAATTATTTGTATAACTGTATTAATACACTATCGCTCGAGTGGGAGTGTGTGTAGTGTTCTTATATCTTCATGGCTGTGATTAGGCCAGAAACACGAGGCAATCACACTCATGCAGATATAAGAACACTACATACACAAGCGATATTGCATGAATACATCAGTTTGACGGCACAAGTGTGTAGATTAACCAGAAACAACTCACGAAGAATGTGTTAATCCCATTTCTATTATCTTGATCGAGACCCTCGCGTCCCACACTGTAACATTTTTAAACAATGAGTGCAGAGCGCTGTCAATAAATTGCTATAGATACCGCCAACTGGGACAACGTTCCAACTATCATGGTGTTTGTCCGCCAACAAGTGGCCATTTTCCAGTACTGAAGTTTACACAGTGTTAAGATTTACAGGTGAAACTCGAATAATTTGAATATCGTGCAAAAGTTCATTTATTTCACTACTGCAACTTAAAGGTGAAACTAATATATGAGATTCATTACATGCAAAGCAAGATAGTTCAAGCCGTGATTTGTCATAATTGAGAGGAAGAGTTAGTGCAATTAAATTTGTAATTAAAAAACGCTCTAAATCTGTAAATAAGTGTCATATTGTTTAAAGAAATCTACCAGTTCCATTATTGGTAGTTGAAATCTTTACTGACGTGTCATTGATGTCCATTATATTACCTGTAATCATAACTTTAATAAAGTTTTCTTTAGCAAGCGTGTTGAGCTTTGTCTCAATGCCATATTTAAGTGAAAACTGTTTTTGCATGTTTTTAAACAATTGTTTTGCGCAGTGTACTATTTTCAAGTGTTGAGTCTGGATAGTGTAGTTTTGCACACATGGTCTCCATAAAGTGTGTTGACAAACTGCATCAGTGTCTGGAATGAAAACAAGACTGTAACACTCTTTACCAGACAAAAACATCAGTGAAGATCATCTGTATTTCTGCATTGTGGATCAAACATGCACAACACTTGAGCAAAGCTGACAAGATCGTAAAGAATTGCTCTTGGTGACTCATTTCAATATGCTAGGAAGATTGTACTAGAGCATCTGTGTGTCTATTTCTCTCTGACAGACTTTACTTTATTTGCCCCTGGATGTAAAAGCACCCATATATACATTACAAAATATACATTACTAAAAATCCCAATTGGTCTCTTGAATACTTCGATCAGTATTACAACCAATAAGTGTGATCAGAGAGAACCAGCAAACTATCTGAACATCGTCTCCATTTAGGTAATCCTCCAGATCTTTACTTTTTGCCCAGTATATGCCGTAGTTGCCATTTTCTTGTCTCTTGTACATCACTTCCTTTTTCCTTCATAAGGCCTTCCTCTCCCCAGGTGTACACCTCTCAAAGGTTAGTAAAATATGGTAAAAGTTTCAAATCCTTGAGACATCATATACAACACTTTGAAATTACCAAATGAGACATGAGTCTAATTTTGCTTCTTTGAAATTGAAATACAGCCATTGTTTTGCTACACACTAAAATATATATTATTTTACAATAATATAAAACACATAATTTAAATACTTTGTAACAAATTTTTACACATCCAAGATGCTCACCTGCTGTTTTGGCACCATTAAATTGATCTCTGCAACACTTTTCTCTAAACGTTCAGGTGGATCTTTTACAGTGAAGTCAACATCATTAATAATGACATCAGTGCTTCTGCCACACTGAACATCAAAGTCGTCTCCATCACGACCTATGAAACAGACACATGTAAAAATAATACAATTAATATATATTTGCACAAGCATGAACACCAGCAACATAACCACCAGTTCTTTGACAATACAATTCATTTAATAAAGCAAAGCTCATCACTTGAATGTATTTTACAAAATAAATAAGTAAACTGCACAAGAACATTAATGCATTACAGTTAAAATAAAATTGTTTAAAGCTGAACCTACAGGAAATTATTTTTACACATCTGTAGCTGCACATTAGTCATGGGCAATACTGTACATTTTGGAATTGATCCGATGCCAAGTACTTACAGAGGCAATATTACACATATCAATACTTCATACTTTTATAAGCATTCATTGACATTTAATTTCCTTTAGAGAAAATGTCATAATTAAGCATATAAATGCATCATTAATATGATAAATCTCAAAATATTTTTAAGAAACAACTTAAATATATTATACTTTCTGCTCTAAATGTGCCTGTTATTAATTAAGTGCATGTTAAAAATTACGTATTCTAAAACAAGTATATATTTATTTAATACTGTAATAAACTGAGTTTGCAAACATACAATGTATGCCATAAATTATTACCGGAAAATAGAATTCATAACAGAATAGTATTTTGTATTTTTTTGTTCCAATAATCTATGTTAAGAATCCACTCGATGCTTCTATATTTTACACTACGATAATCCACTCACGTGATGGCAGGACAACAAAACACAAAAATATTAATATAAAATGGGATTTTTTTTTAGATTGCACAACTATTAGCTAAAATAGTAAATAAATAAAATCATTAGTAAAACTAGTGTTGTCAAAAATATCGATATTTCGATATGTATCTATACAGAGAAATATGAAACGTCTCCAATAGGCATGTCCCACAATATTGATAAATACTCATTTATTCTTCCTAAGTTTTCCATAGAGCTCTATGTATGTGCGCTGATCAATGATTTCATCGCTCAGGTTAAACAGCTAATCTGACAGATTCTATTCTCTGAACTTCGGCACAATCAAACATGGTAGCGCCCGCTCATAGGCTAACTGTTAGCTCAACTAACACGATCATTATAAAACTGTTTAAACAACAAAACACATTAATATACTGTCATATTTTCATAGTACATGCCCATTGTATAGTATCTTCCAAATATTGTATTCTGTATTTATTCACACTGTATATCCTGCACTTGCTAATTGCACTTCTGGTTAGACCTAAACTACATTTCGTTACACTGTACTTGTATATGTGTAATGACAATAAAGCTGAATCTAATCTAATCTAATATCTGTAAAAATCGGAATATCATATTTCATATCATAGTTACAAGTTTGTGAATACTTTTAATAAAATTACGTGAGAACAATATATTAGTCAACTGATCTGAGGTGTGTGTGTCTGTCACAGGATGCAATCCCGCGTCTCCATGGAAACATTAAAGTGATACGTTCAAATTTTGCCTTTTTTTTTAAAAAACTCACGTTGCGGTGTCATTTAAAAAAAAAAAATACGTGTGAAAGGGTAAAACAAGTTCAGCCGTGATAAATGTGGACATCGTAATACTCTAAAAAGCGTTTCAACACATTTGTTACGCTCTCACCATAATAAAACAATTATATCAATATCTGAAGAAAACAACTGAATATAAAGTACATGGCCAGTTCCCGACTCTCGTAAGGCGTTGCAGCGGTTCCTGGGGTTCGCCAATTTCTATAGGCGCTTCATCCGGGGTTTCGGCCAAGTGGCCGCACCGGTCTCTGCATTAACCTCCTCTACGATTCCGTTCGGTTGGAACTCTCTTGCTCAGGTAGCCTTTGATAAACTCAAGTCCCGTTTTGTCTCTGCACCTGTGCTCTGTTTTCCAGACCCGGATCGCCAGTTTATTGTCGAGGACGATGCATCCGACGTCGGGGTTGGCGCAGTCTTGTCCCAACGTGCCGGCCATGATGAGAAGGTGCATCCCTGTGCCTTCTTCTCCCATCGGCTCAGCCCTGCCAAACGGAATTATGATATCGGGAACAGAGAGCTGCTGGCGGTTCGTCTAGCATTGGGGGAGTGGCGTCACTGGCTGGAAGGTGCAACACAACCATTTTTGGTCTGGACGGACCATAAAAATTTAGAATACGTCCGTTCAGCGAAAAGGCTGAATTCACGTCAGGCTCGCTGGGCACTGTTTTTTGGCAGATTCCACTTCACCCTCTCATACCGGCCTGGCTCTAAAAACATCAAGCCAGACGCCCTCTCTCGCCTGTTCGAGGAACCAGCATCCTTCCTATGGAGATGGTCGTCGGGGCTCTTGCCTGGGACATCGAACGGCGAGTAGAGGAGGCCGGCTGTGGGGTGCAAGTACCAGAAGGCTGCCCAGTGGGTCGGTTGTTTGTACCCGCTCCACTACGATCTGCAGTCCTCCAGTGGTGTCACTCTTCAAAGCTGGTCTGCCATCCAGGAATCAAAGGGAACCTGGCTTCCGTATCCCAGCAGTTTTGGTGGCCATCAACCACCAACGATGTCAGACAGTTCGTGTTGGCTTGCCCGGTCTGTGCACAAAGTAAGACCACCCGTCGTCCACCCACAGGTCTGCTCCGCCCCCTCCCTATCCCCTCCCGGCCATGGTCTCACATAGCCCTGGATTTTGTCACTGGCCTCCCTCCGTCCGTACACTGTGATTCTCACGGTGGTGGACCGTTTCTCCAAAGCGGCTCATTTCATCCCTCTCCCCAAACTTCCTTCGGCCCGTGAGATGACTCAACTGATGGTGGATCACATCTTCCGGCTACAGGATCTCGGACGGAGACTCCGCTGTCTGTCATCTAACAACCCTAATTCCTGCAGCCAACAGGTCTCTTGGGTGGAATACGCTCACAACTCCCTCCCTGCCTCTGCCACAGGTATGTCCCCTTTTGAATGTGCACTCGGTTATCAACCACCTCTGTTTCCCTCTCAGGAACTTGATGCTGCGGTTCCCTCAGCTCTGGCGTTCGTCCGGCGGTGCCATCGGACCTGGACGAGGGCCAGAGAGGTTTTGGCCCAACCCAATCTGAGAACCAAGTCAGCGGCCGACCGCCACCGGATCTCTCCTCCTGCCTATGTGTGTGGTCAACGGGTATGGCTTTCCACCAAGGACCTGCCTCTCCGGACGCCTTCTCGTAAACTGGCGCCCAGGTTCATAGGGCCATTCCGGATCACCAAGGTGGTTAATCCGGTAGCCTTACGACTCAAGCTCCCTCCGACTCTTGGTCGAGTTCACCCTGTATTCCACGTTTCCAGGGTCAAGCCTTTTGTCACCTCTCCCCTTAATCCGGCCAGTTCCCAACCCACCCCCCCCCGCCTCGTCTGGTGGACGGCGTCCCCGTTTATACCGTCAAGAAGTTACTTGATGTCCGCCGTCGGGGTAGGGGTTTCCAATATCTAGTGGACTGGGAGGGTTATGGCGCAGAAGAAAGGTCGTGGGTTCCCTCGCGAGATGTGTTAGACCGATCGTTGATCATGGATTTCCACCGGAGACAAGGTAAGCCCCCACCCTGATCGCCTAGTGGCGCTGGTGGGGAGGGGGGTACTGTCACGACCCAGGTCGGTTCGGGACTTCTTCTGCACGTGGGTGTGTTGTTTTTTGAAAAGAAAGAAAAGCATTAAATATTACCACGCAGATGAGACTTTTTGCCATGTTAAAAAGAAACACTTTAAAAATTATATTCTCACCTCCTGCTTGAAATGTTCATTCTGGAGGTCTTTCGCCAGGTCCGTGGCAAAGTCTCTTGGGAGTGGATGATCCAGGGAGTGTTTCTGGTACGGTCCCTCCTCTGCCATCAGCTTCCTCGCCTGATTCTTCCACTGCATGTTGGACTCACTGAAATCTGAAAAACACGTTATAAAGTCCATATAAGTGAGAATGACAAAGTCCAAAACAAAGAGCTTTATTCTCACATCTGAAAGGTCTCGCCGCTGCTGTCACTGTCAACCTAAGAGGGCTCAGCCTCCTCGGTCTCTGCCACAGCAATTGGTTCTGGGGTCGTGACGACGGTGGCTGGCAGTGGAGTCGTGCAGGTGGAAGGCATCGGTGCCACTGTTCGTGCTGGAAGAATATCAGTCACCACCATGTGGCGACGCTCCAATTCCTCAATCAACCTTTTAGAGAGAATTAAAACAGAAAGGTAAATTCACAGCTCCTGGACATCACACAAAGAAAAAGCAAGAAACTGGGTTAATGCCTCGTGGGGTCTCCCTATTTATGAAAAAATACCTGAAAGTCCCGCCCACCTAACTGAGAGGGAGGGACTAAAATGGGGTGGGGTTTAATCAGTCATTTGAGTTTCAAACATGTTTTTAAAAATAAGTTAAATGTATTTATAATACATTGGTGACTTTATTTTTGTTAAATAGACTTTTTCACAATTTTATCAAACCAAGTGATTGTATGAGCCTCAGTTTAAGACCAAATAACATATAAATGAATAACAACGAACAAATACAATAAGAGAGCACAAAACTGTCTACTGAACAAAGATTCTTAGCTCATGTTATGTGTTCTTTGTGTTATTAAAGCATAACTGTTATGCAATCCTGGACATGGCATCACATTGAACATTAAACAATAAAGCTTAAATAAATGAAATAAACTTTGTGAAATAGAATAGTCTATATGTGTTTGCACCAAGAGTTTGAGTTGCAGCAGTGGATCATTAAGCAGCTATTAAGACGTATCTGCAGCCTTTATGAGTCATTTCTCAGTTGTGAATCTGGGCTATTAAGATTTTTTGCATTAAGATTTTTTGTTATTGATTTATTTTATTGTTGTAATTCATTAAAACAGAAGATTCTCACAGATGAACTTTACTGAAATACCAACAAATGTGGTCAAGATCAACTCTTGGTATCTTGAACCTGAAATGGCTGGATGAGTAGGCCATGTTTAAGTCTTCTTAATATTAATTGTATTGTTTGTGTATTGTCCGTGTCTTTGTTCCCGCCATCTTGTTTCCTTGTTACCATTCCATTAGTATTTCATCCCTGTCACCTGTTCCCTGTTAATTATCCTTTGTTAGTCTCCCTTTATAATGTCCTCATGTTTCATTGTCCTGTGTCAGCTTGTCTTGTGTCCAGTGATCATTTTGAGTCCTAGTGCTTTCTATTGCTCTAAGACAAAGTAAGTGTAGTTTTTCCTTTGCCTATTGTCATATTTTCTTGTTTTGTATTAAGTCTATGTCAGTTTACATTTAGTTAGTCTAGTCCGGTTGTTCCAGTCAATTATTATTTCTATCTTGTCCTGTTTTCTCCCCATTATGTTTTTTTTTTTGTCCCTTTATAATAAATCTCTTTTGTTAATGTGTCACTGTCTGGGTTTGGGTTCTGCCTGATCCATGACCGAACATGATGCACTTCTCACAATAAAATATCAAGTTTTATTCTTTTGATCGAGTTAATTGAAAATCTTGCAAATACAAATTGTAAACAAAGGCTTTAACTGAAATCTCTTTATTTGGAAGAAATGGCAATGACAGACAGCAGGATAGACAGCTCTTACAGTGAAGTAAGCTGACATTTTTAATGATAATACTGATGATCAATTGTAAATATATACTTGAAATCTCATTGTTTTGTTATTTTTTCCGAGGCAACCACCAATCTCATCAGCCGGACAGTAAGATCAGTGTGTGTATGTTCTTTGAGAGCACTTAAGAAAACTTACAGGGGTTTTATAGCAGTAAAAAACAGATGTTGTTTGGTCTTATTTTTCAGGACCGCGAGCACACACCGTCTGATGATGAGGAAGAGCCACCAGACCATCACCCTCCTCCACCTCAGCCTTTACACATGTTCTGTAACCCGATGGTTTAGCATTGCCTGGTTATTTTTTCCCCGAGACTGAAGATAAATAGCTCATTTTATGTTCATTGTGTTTTTTATATTGTAGTGCATTGGTTTGCTTCACTTTTTTTTCTCTCCTGAAGCTTCAGGTTAAAACTAATAAACAATGTGCATCAGTTGAATTGTAAGGGTATTTTAATACAAAGATTTTATTTAAAGAATATCTTGCTGACCTAAAATCTTTCCTAGCACAGGGGTACTTCAATTCCCAGCCTGTCAATCAGGCCCCATTCCTGCCTAGTGCAAAAGGATGGGCTAGCAGATATCCTAGGTAGACATTTCCACAGACCGTATATTAGAGATGCGCAGATAAGCTTAAATGTCACCCGCAGCCGCTGTTTCAAATAAATTATCCGCCTGCACGTATAATTTTCTCATATATATATATATATATATATATATATATATATATATACCCGGACTCGATCTACATTTAAATTACTCCGTAAATGTTCTTGCACTGTCTTTGTCTGTAAATGCATAAATCTAATATTTCGATTTAGCACACACGAAGTACCATATAAGAGGTACCAGTCTTATGGCTTTCATATACATACAGTGCCTCACAAATGTTGCATATTACATACCCAGTACTTGAACCACTTAGCTAAAACGCTCTCACACGGTACTTTTCTTTTCTAGCTTTTTTTTCTTAATTCTTTTTACATTTTCTCTCAGATCTGTTTTTCCTCCATTTCTGCTTTAAGAAATAGACCGTCCTCTACCGCATTTCTTTTAAATAAATGCAAATTAGCGCCTGAAATACATTTAAAAGACATTCTAATTTTTTGAGAAATGTTAATATTATATATGATATTATCCACCCGCAAGTAATTAGAATGTATTCTTTTATTACCCGACCCACCCGATTTAACCACCATCCGCGCATCACTACTGTATATACCTAAATATAGCTAATACTATCACTATAGTATATACAAAAAACCCTTAAGAGACCATTTTCAAGTTTTATATTTTATGTGTTTTGGTAAAAAAAAAAAGTTTATTGCTGAGAAATTCTGACAAAATTTTTCCAAAGTTTCAAATAAAAAAATGAACTGGAGGAAAAAACTGGTCAAAAACACAGAAAAGACGCCCTTCGCATCTGAAACCGGTGTTCTACGTTGTGAAACTAAGTGCGTGTTATTTAAACTACCAAAACGACGAACTTCTGAGGAAACAATGGTTACAATTAATTTTCAAATGACACTAAAGGAGTATAACCCCAGGGTTTAACTGGGGTATTACAGTTGTTTATCTAGCTATGAACTCGGCTAATTTAAGCGTTTAATCTATTATCGTCTTCAGATGTTTCTTCGTCAGACTCGGGCTCAAAATGGTAAGGTGAAATCCCACCATCTCTATCTATACAGTGTATTTAATATATAACCTGTAAACCATAATCCAGCAATGATGGTAGGCATTCCATTTGTGACACATGATGAACTCTGTAACAATTTCAAGTAATGGGAAGAAGGAGGCGAGAACTGGCGAATGTTCAACAACTTTAAATAAAAAACAAACAAACCACAAAACAAAAGTAAAATGGCAGCAGCTCCCGCGCGGTCGACTGACGGATGCGATACCCTTGCAAAACAGCTGAGACTCATTATCATGTCTCGCTCTGTCCCGCCCTGCTCGTTACAAAGGCGTTTCACCAAACTGCAAATTCCTTTTACATGTGGTTTATAATAAACCCAAAGCAAACGTGCAGTGCGCCTAAATCCTTTAAATTCCTATTGTGTAATTTTCAATGTGTTGTTTAACTTAATGTGCTGTCATGTCCAGGTTTGATTACAATATTGCTGTTTGTCTATTTGTCCCATTTGGGTATCTGATATAACACAAACATGAATGTCCTTTTGTGTGTTTTATTTATCCTGAAGAGATGAGATAATTTTTTATAAGCAATCACTGCAAAAGATTACTAATAAAGACAGACCCCTGTAAAAAATGATATTTAAAAGAAGAATAACACAAATTATTTATTTATTCAATTTAAAACTCTTGCTTTAAACAAACGGAGTAAAACAGTTTAATAATAAAATAAATTATTTTATTTATTTGGAAATTCTCTTCCTTTACAGAAGTTCAAATCTTTTGCTTTATCTTCGGAGTTCCACCCACAGAGCTTCACAGTGGTTACGGGTAGCGAATGCAGCTCAGGCCCTTGTCCGTCGAGAACACAAACATCGCCCCGTTTAGGGGAAGAATCATTTGTTTTGTTGACTTTAAATAAAATAACACAAAGAACACATAACACACTGAAAAGGTCCTCAACCACTGATATGTCAAGCAGTCCTTCAGACTCCAGGGGGTGTAGTATGTCTAAGTATTTGTTGGTCACGATGATTCTGAAATCACGCCAAAGACGCTCAATCCTATTAGAAATGCAGTAAATTTTACATTTTAAATCCTATTTTTATTCTTAAAAAACATTCTGTGAACAAGAATTTTGAGGTGAAGTGTAATAAATAAATGTAAAATATTTTGTCACCTAAAGTGAACTGGGAAGCTAACTACAGATGTTATAATGTGTAGTTAGTGAAATTACTGAAGTTATTCCATTTTGGAAAATTCAGAAAATTTTACTTGACCTCTGATTACGCTTTTACCTGAAATGAATCTTCCCCGGTCAGTGCCTCTTGAAGTGAACATGAACCTGGCAATCTGTACATTCTCCACTCCTTGGTCTCCCCTGACCCTGATTTAAAAAAAATAATAATACGCTTTTTCTCTAGTATTTCTCACCTTGATGGTAAATCACATTTTTGGACTCCTACTGAGAAGAAGTTGTATGCTGTTAATGGACATTTATTGTTGGCTGCATTCAAGTACAGAACCTCAAAAAACAAAGGAAAGGGACAAAAGTGCAACAGTAAGCAAATATAGGAAGAAGGAAATGTAACACACTGGAATCAATTGTATTACAGCCTACTTTTCAATAAACAGGAATCATAGTGACTGGACTTTTTTATCTTCATACCAGATAACATTGCAAATCAAACACAAACCTGGTAAAACCTGTTTTTTTACAGAATCCCAGTGTAAACATACCCTCCTGGAGTAACCATTCACACCACCAAATATTATGAATAATAATAGTTGTACCTATTCAAAAGACAGAGACCAAAACATGCTTTGTAATTTTCTTGTGATGTTCTTTTCTGCTACACTTCCATTTGCTTTCTTTGTATTGTTCAATATAGATTTTCTTCTGACTAGCAACAAATAGCAATATCTAATGTAAAATGCATAAGACTAGAAGGAGACAGGAAGGATGACGGATTGCCCTTGCATTGGCAAACCACATCTAACAATGTCCCTCTCAGTCACTGGAAATAAAAGCAGTATAAATAAGAGGACATTTATATACATGCTTGGAATAAACCTAGACACAAATCACAAATTGATACGGTAAGTGCTCATGTGGACAAGAGAAAGGGGCCCTGAACAGAGTAGGTTCTTCTCACCACACATCCCAACCTGGCCAGTCTTGAAAGGATTCCAACTGAATCAACTCTGTGCATTGAGGCAGTTATTCTGTGCCATTGCACACGTATACCTAAATACAACAACCTACCTCTGACCATTCTGTAACCAGATGCAGGCATATCATCCTTAATTGCTCGAACAGAGTAATCCAACTCCTCATCTGTGATGCTGCTATACAAGTCTGAGACGGATAGGCCAAAATGTTTCATCCTTCTACAGATGGTTCTTGTGGAAACACCCATCATTTTTGCAATGTAATGGACAGGAATGTTCGTCTGGAGCTTCTCTGCTAACTCTTTTCTTTCAATTGTAAACCTTCGACCTTCATCCTTCGATGCAGAGCCTGACTGATATCAATGGGTATTTCCACATGTCTACAGAGTGCTTGCATGAGGTAGAGCTGCTGGCGACAGACAAATTCTATGTAATCAGGGTCAAGCGGTGACCTGAGAAGTGCTCTCTCAAACTTAGTGAGAAGCTCCTCCAAAAGATACCTTTTCAGAGTTTGCTGCAGAACACAGAGAAATAAAATATGCTTTAACCCAGCCACATTAGATATCAACAAATATACATAATGATCTTAATGGTCTTTTTTAAACCCATTAATAACCTAATGAGCACAGTGTCTGAGGATGGGTTTTGACTAGAAGGGATACAGCTACCTTCACTGGGCATACAGACTTCAATCTGTATAATTTGTTGTCATGCTGAAAACAATTGATTAATATATTTTTATTGCTGTCAGGTCAGGTTAAGGGTAGGTGTAGGCTGTCAGGATCTGGAATCAAACTCGGGTCTCTGGCGTGATAATCTGTGATTCTCCACTTGGCCACAGGAGAGGTATGAACCCAAATTGCAGGCAGAGACATACGTGGTGGTAGGGGTAAACAAGGATTTATTAATAGACAAGAAAAAAGCCAAAACAAAAACCCACAATGGGGAAAACAAGACAGGATACTTTTAACAGCAAACAAGGACACTGACTGACTTAACTACGAAAAAAAAACACTTGAATATAAACACACTTACACTGACTAAACTACACTTTCTTGACAAAGCACTGGGAACGAGGTACAACGTACCAGAGCAACAAGGAACATCTCATACAAGGAACATCTCATACAAGGAACATCTCATACAAGGAGCATCTCATACAAGGAACATCTCATACAAGGAACATCTCATACAAGGAACATCTCATACAAGGAGCATCTCATACAAGGAGCATCTCATACAAGGAACATCTCATACAAGGAACATCTCATACAAGGAACATCTCATACAAGGAACATCTCATACAAGGAACATCTCATACAAGGAACATCTCATACAAGGAACATCTCATACAAGGAACATCTCATACAAGGAAGAGGGTAGGATCTACAGGTACACAAAGCTACATCAAACAGCTTACAATGAAAGAGCAGAGGACAATGACCACGAGGCTGTTTTAAAGGGAACAAACACAGGATAAATAATAAGGAACAGGTGCTAGGGATAATCACTCAAGGAAAGCTAATTAACACAAACTTGAAACAGGAGGGTAAGAACAATGACGCAGACCGGAGAGAGAGAGAGTATGGTGACAAAATAGTCTCTCTCCCACATGAAACAAAGGATCCTGTATGATTCCACCTCTAGACTAAGAAATACCTAACAAGCTGAGGTGGAATCATGACAGTAGGCGTTAGCTAATGTAATTTCTTGCAATTATATGGTGAAATTTCGCACCACTTCCATTGCTGTATCCCTTCTAGCAACAACGCGGAATCTAGCTCTAGGGACATGGAACTTCACCTCTCTGACGGGGAAGGAGCCGGATATTGTGCGTGAGGCTAAGAGATTCCGACTAGAGATTGTCGGGATCACCTCTACGCACAGCTCTGGCTCTGGAACCACACTCCTCGAGGGAGGATGGACTCTTCACTACTCTGGAGTTGCCCAGGGTGAGAGGCCAACCTGACTTGGTTCGCATTGCCGGCAGTAAGTCAGACTTGTTCCCGGTGCATATTGGACTCCGGCAGGGCTGCCCTTTGTCGCCGGTTCTGTTCATCATTTTTATGGACAGAATTTCTAGGCGCAGCCAGGGGCCGGAGGGCGTTCGGGTTTGGGGACCACACGATTTCATCTCTGCTCTTTGCGGATGATGTCAGCGTGCTGGCTCCATAAGACCAGGACCTCCAGCATGCACTGGGACGGTTTGCAGCCGAGTGTGAAGCGGCTGGGATGAGAATCAGCACCTCCAAATCTGAGGCCATGGTTCTCAGTCGGAAAAGGGTGGCTTGCTCACTTCAGGTAGGTGGTGAGTTTCTGCCTCAAGTGGAGGAGTTCAAGTATCTGGGGGTCTTGTTCACGAGTGAGGGAAGGATGGAACGGGAGATTGACAGACGGATCGGTGCAGCTTCTGCAGTAATGCAGTTGCTGTACCGGTCTGTCGTGGTGAAGAAGGAGCTGAGCCGCAAGGCATTTCGGATACAGGCGGCCGAAATGAGCTTTCTACGCGGGGTGGGCGGGCGATCCCTTAGAGATAGGGTGAGAGGATAGGGTGAGAAGCTCGGTCACTCGGGAGGAGCTCAGAGTAGAACCGCTGCTTCTCCACATCGAGAGGGGCCAGCTGAGGTGGCTCGGGCATCTTTTCCGGATGCCCCCTGGACGCCTTCCCGGGAAGGTGTTCCAGGCATGTCCCACCGGGAGAAGACCCCGGGGAAGACCTAGGACACGCTGGAGGGACTATGTCTCCCAGCCGGCCTGGGAACGCCTCGGTGTCCCCCCGGAAGAGCTGGAGGAAGTGTATAGGGAGAGGGAAGTCTGGGCATCCCTGCTTAGACTGCTGCCCCGCGACCGGGCCCCGGATAAGCGGAAGAAAATGGATGGATGGGTTTGTGTAGTCTTAAAAAACATTGTTGTTTGGGTAACTTAAATATCGTGGTAGTTCACAGTGGAGAGCAAGGTTATCCGTTGTCCTCTCGCAGAAGTTATTTGCCGCGTGCAGCCAGCATCAGCATCAGCACTGCGCTCGTTTCTTTTTGGCATTGTAATGCCGTCATATTATTGGTACGGACACATAAGTGTACTTCTGGTACTGCTGGGGATGGAGGTTGAGCAGCGTGAGCTGCTGAAGTTGGTGTTGCTGGCTCTGTGAGTGGAGGCTGCCTGGATGATGTTTTTATGCAACTTGTTATATGTTTGATGAGAGCATCCCTTCTAATCGTTGATGTGCAGTAGCAGCAGTGAAAATATGCTGCTTGCCTGCAGTCTAGACCACACTTTCTGATGCAATATAATAAATACATTGCTGATCTAGGAGGATGAATGTTAACATGCCAAGGTTGGATGAGCTTTTGCTTTGTTATATGCAAAGATGCGTTTAGCTAATGTTTTGGTTGTAACACACCGCCTTCAAGGTGTAGTCGCTCCATTTAAACATGTTGACATTTATGTGTATTAGATGTCTGCTGTAGTCATATCTACAAGCTGTATTTTACAAATGTATTTAAACTTGTTTTGTAAATTTTGTCCACAAACTAAACCTGTGCACTTTGATTGTATTAATTTTCTCCTTTTCTCCATCTCAACGTCACAATGCCGGTGAAAGCGAGATTGCCGTATAAAATCTACAATTACGACTCCATACAGCCCTATTTCTACCTCGACAACTACGATGAGGATTTCTATCATCAGCAGCAAGGACAGACTCAATCTCCTGCTACCAACGAGGACGTTTGTAAGAAATTCAAGATGCTGCCCACACTGACCCTCTCGTCCAGCCGGAGACAGTTGAAAGAAAGCGACAGAATGCATCCACAGTATGCAGAAGGATGAACAGAGGTTGCTGTAAATCAAAGAACAGCTACGGTGAAAGTGAACAGTTAAAGAAAATAACAAAAACAAAACAAACAAAATAATATTTCCTAAGAAAGGTATTTTTGGATTTATATATTTATATTTGCCTTTTACAATATTATATATTGCTTAAATGATTTTCATATTCACAGGTATAACAAAATCCATTATAATCGTTCACAATATAATTTGAATCATGTTGTTTGACCAATGTGTAGTTTTATGGACAGGGAAAGAAAAGAACAAATGAGGAGAAAGTGAAAGGAAAATGAGAGCATAGTTTTATGATGTCCATGTTTAAACGTTCTTGGAACACAAAAACATCACAGAAGAGATTTAATCTGGTTGATTTTAATACTTGAATGAAATGCATATTGGAGCAATGTATCTATGTGAGAGACATCAATACAGATAAGAGAATAATTTGCAGCCGTTTATAGTCAAGCATGTTACTCTCACAAAAAGAACAGTCCATTGGAAGAATCATTATTCACAATGGGAAGTGTGGATGGGCCTGTCATTGCTGAAATTGAACCGAAAAAATAACAAAGCTATTGTATTCCTTTTATCAAAACCATGTTGGTAAAAATGAAAATACCTAAAAATAAAAAGCTTTGATTGTGCTCTACTTGAAGAAAATTGAAAGGTTTGTTTCATGTGTTGTTTACTTTTACAAAACCAATATTATGGTGTTAATCCAAATGTCTCTCATAAGGGGTCATTTGATGCGGCTAAAACAAACAGTATTGTTTGCTTTATATGTAATGCAATGTGTATACATGATTTAAAGTTAAAAACACTTTATTTTCCACATATCGTGCATGTTTGTCTCTCCTTTTTGCTCCGCCTCTCTTAAACGAGCGGATATTTTACAAAGCTCATTGCTCTTGAAAAGCAAGGTGTGCTATGATTGGCCAGTTCACTTGTACGTAGTGATTGGTCGAATACTGCAAGCATGTGATGGAAATGTAACACCTCTTACCATATTTGGAAAATCTGGTTCTAAATCAATAGTACTGACAGGTACGCCCAGATTACTTTTGAGGGGGGAAAATTGTTACAAAATGACGTAGATTCGTCAGGGTGTGGTAACATGAGACATTTCAGGCTGGTCTGGGTGAGCATTCGCTTCTAGATAAAATACATCTTTTTTTTTTACACTTAAGTTTTTGCAATTTTATGTGTTTTATACATGCATTGGCAACTTATAACACACCAAAGGCACAGAAAAACACGTATTTATGGCAAATCACACTTTAAAATTGTTTCGCTTGTCATTACATAACAAAACGGTAGTTGTGGGATATGAACCTTAAACGTAAGATGCCAGCCACCTGCTGTTGAAAAGGAACAGTAAAAGAATTATGTCACATGATCACATCAATATGGTGTACGATGGCCGATCACATTAATACTACACCCATTCAGGCAAAACCGTAAGTACGTGCGGTTTAAACAGTCAAATCTCAATTGTTAAAGCTTATTGGAATGTACTTTAAGAAACTTTGATAAAGTAGCTGCGTCTTCGAAGGCTGCATGTGTCCTTTGGAGATCACATTTTACAGCCTCGGCTGCAAATGGCATTAAAATTTATTTAAAAAAAGCAACTGTTACATTGGGTAAGTGACACAATGTCTTTTAAAGATAAATATATACAAATGTTATAATGTGTTTTAACTGAAATAAGTTTGTATAAAACCTCTTGTCCCTCGTACACCTCCGCAAATGCCTGAGGCGTTTGTTGTTGAAGCGCATGCCGTTGTGCTATTATTCAGGCTCATGCGGTGTACATGGGACCATAATCTAGCAGCAAAAAATAAAAGACCGTTTTACTGCAGGGTAAAACTAATGTAATCTAAATCCCTTCGACAAAATAATTGAGTAGGAAGATTTTAACATTGCAATATACCCTGTGAGATAGTACAACCAGTTTAAATTAAACACACAAAATATGTTTACAACTTAAATATTTTGTCGAATTTTTTTACTTGCATAAGTGAAACATGTAGGATTCATTTAAAGTGCAATACCACGAAATTGTACTACCAGTTTTAAGTTAATATGTATAATGATTTAACAACAAAAAGACACTATTCAATTTCAAAAGCAGTATAAAATAAACGGGTAGGAAGATTTGTAAGTGTAAAAAATTACGTAATATCGATGTGCACATGCTTGGTAGGATAATTTGATCGGTCTGATGAAATTTCAGGACAATGGTGCTACCTATAGGCAGAGCAAACCGTTGCTTGGAGCCAAACTGTGCGTTCAGAATGTTGTTGTCGAGAGCGTTAAAAAGGCTCTGGCCATCCTGCTATCAACGATGTAGCAAGAGATTGAAATCTTAACTTGTATTTAAAGGGGTTGCTAAGCAAACAAGCTTGTTGATCTTGTGCAGATTGACCACAAGAAGTTGATTGGTGGAACTAATGTGGGCGGAACTAAAGTTTTTTGGGCTGTGTTTTTTGGAATCCTGTGAAGAAATGATTGGTTGCCTCCGAACTGCATCATAGCTCTTACTACAAAGTTGACCTGATTTAAATTATCCTTGATGTTGTCAAGTTTGGCACTTTGACGTTTGTGGTGGTCTGAACGGATAGTAAGTCTTGGAGGTGCCGTTTCAATAGAATGCAACAATAAAAACATCTGTATTTTAAAATACACAGTAGAATAGATTCATCATAAACAAAACATGATGAATAATTACAGTTTCAAGATTATGACGATTATTATGCATAGATTAATTGTTACATTTTTACAAGCCCTCACAAAAATGTTACTTGGCTGCCATAAAAAATAATGAATAAATAATTATGTCTAGTTCTTAGTTTGCTTTTTTACCTATGTAATATTAATAAATTAGTTTAGAATACCATAAAAATTTAAATTTACTTCTTATAATAATGATAGTCAATCGGTTGATCTAATTATGAGCAATAGCACAATTAAATGTAATAAACCAAACACACAATTAAAATAGTGCTTTTACGGTGTTTCACGTTGGTCTTAGTATAGTTATTAGATAATGAAACTGAATAATCGAGTCAAACATAAAGTTATAAAACATTATAGTCTTTATAGTCTTATAAAATTTACATGTAGATTAAACCATTATTAATTTATTAAAGTTGATCATGCAGCAACAGTAAGTGTATTTTGTTTTTTGTTGTTTGATGAGCATTAAAACAAATGTATTTATTATGCTGTTGTCCGTTCTTGTCCAATGCACTATTAGATTAAATGACATTTTGCTCTGTTTTTTTATGTTGCCTTAAAAGCCTAACTGTCACTGAATTGGCGTTGATTGTAAATGCACTTGTAAGATTGACTGTTTGGTCTTTCTGCCATTGTTAATCTAGTGTATTGTGGCCTCTTTGTGTCTGATAAACACGGCTCTTTAAGCTGATGTACCACTGGTGCAACTTTATCATTTTGTGCAAGTGGCAATGTTTTCGTTCTCTGCAGCATAAATATGCCGCGTAACATGAATAATTAACTGTGTCGTTTTAATTTTGTATTCTTTAAAGTTTCAATGATGTCTAAATGTTTTTTTTTTTCTTTTTCTTAAATATAATTTAAGAAATCTATCTTCTGTTTAATAGCCTGTGTTTTATTTTGGTACATTAATATAATTCTAGGTATTTTTATAAACATGATGTATTTATGCTCTTGTGGTACATGTTATACATTTTTTTTTTCTGTTAGGTTGGTTTGATTGAGGTTCGCGTATATCATGTCAAAGCTGGTACAAAGATGGTGGATGTCCGGGGTTCGAATTCGGAGACTCAGACATGTTGTGTTAAAGACATGACCTGAAGCATAGATGTCAAGTTGTTGGAGGATCAAATTGGAATGCTGCAGTCTGGTTACTGTTATCAAATGTGGAATTTGGCAACACGTGAATTTGGAGGATCTCTGTATCTTACAACAACAACTTCTACAGAATTTAAAGAAGTAGAGTGGGAAGGTGAAGCAATGTCATACCCAGCAGCTGAAGTTGAGGAGGAAGCAATCACTACGTTAACAGACCAAATCACGCAAGCAGAGATTGTGGTGTCCAGAAGGTGCACAAAGTGTCATGCCTGGCAACGTAACTTTAACACCAAACAACAATTTCACCGTTTTGAAAGGTGTGGATTCCTGCAGAAATCTGAAATATAACAACGTACAGCAAGTGGCAGATTGGTGTTTATAGAATGTTTAGATGAAATGGACTTTGCTGTGTCTGATTTTGTTATTAAGAAGTACTTGAAACAAGAGGGATTCTTGATTTGCTCGCAGAAGGGCAAAATATTGAGGAACATTTTCTCTCTGTAGACAGTTAGAAACTGCTAATAGAGAGTGACGGGGTTGTTTCAATCGATAAAGTCATTGAACCTGGAAGTGGAGCAGTAGCCCAAATGGTGGTGTCAGCTGAGGAGGAACTTGCTGGTGGTATTGCAGCAATTCAGACGGATGTGGTTAAATGTTTGCAATACCAGATTCTCATATATAGTGATGTTCATAATTTTGTTGTTTTAGTAACAAATGTTGGTTTTAAATTTCAAAAGTTGCATTTATTAGTTTAGTAAAAACAATAGTTGTGAGTTTTGCAATAAGGTTGTGTATTGTGAAGGTTTCATTTGTGTTGTATCCTGTTCTGAAAGCACTAGAATTGTTAAGAAACGTGATTGTTGTAATCTAAGGAGAATTTTATTTTATGGGGGAAAAAATTGAATGGAAAACATTTGTTTTATAGTCAGAGGATTCTTTGTTTTGTAATAGTATTTTGTGTTCACGAAGAAAAAGTATTTTTTTCATTGGGTAGTAGTGCGAGACTTATTATTATCATTATTATTACAGATCTTTGTCTTTGTTCTTATCTTGTTGTTATATTTAAAGTTTCTTACAGTTCATTAATATCACTTTTGGTTATTTTTGTATTGTGTAATACATTTTGTTTTTCAGGGTTTACATTGAGTACTGTGGTTAAAAACAAGGTTAATATTTATCTGTCTGCCTCGTATTATCTCTAGAAGCCACTGATAGGCCAATTATAAATAAAATACAGTTGACTATAAACACTCTTTAAAAACTGTTGGGTTGTTATTTTTAACTAATAGATGGTTAAAACATATTGGGTCTTTTTGTTGGGATATCACTTCCTGTTTTACTTCTTATTACAGCAGCATTTTCATGATGTAGTAACTAGGTGGCGCGTATTTTGTTATCACAGATAGTGTGTTTTAGTTTTTTAACCGGAAGACAAAGGATCCACCCTTACGGAAAAGTCACATGAATTTCACATGTGAAATTTCATGTGGGGAAACATGTTAAAATCCCATCAGAACATTTTAAAATCCCTTGTGAAATGCACATGGGAAATGTGTTTTTGGAACATTTTTTTTGTGAAAGCTGTGTGAAATCCATGTGAAACACATGCACATTCATGAGTGAAACCCATAAGATCACATATGACACATGTGCATTCTCATTTGAAGCCCGTGGGATTACATGTGATCACTCATATAAATAACCATGTGAAGCCCGTGGGATCACGTGTGAAACACATGTAAAACCAATAAGATCGTTTTATTCATGTAAAATTCCATTATTGTTCCATTAACTTAAATTAAATATTAAAGATAAACTCACATGCATACCCTATAATCTGTACAATTACATGAAACAAAAATTGTGCTCACAAATGAAATGCAAATGCATGTGTCTTCAAGTGGGTGCGTGTACAGTACAAAACACCAAGATACCAAGGGCAAGCCATTATATTGTTAAGCTGTTAGTAGTATGCGAAGTGGAGGCTCCATGCTGTGATGTAGAGTGGAAAGACATCTAAACATGACTCACTAAACAACACTGCAAAAGGTACAACATTGAGATTTTATTTGCAAACATCCTTAAAAACTACTGATCATGAAATGAGCTAAAATAACATCTGTGTACAGGTGTGTGTGTGTGTGTGTGTGTAGGAAGGGGGACAGAGAATCCTCGAACATAGTTGGGACTTCAATTTTAACAACTGACTGCATGCATCACACTTTAAAACAGGCAAGTTAAAAAAAAATTAAAACCTGACTGCAAAATATTTAATCTTATTTGAGTTAAACACTATTCATCTATTTTAGCTATCATCAGTTCTTCTTAATTCTTTAACTCATTTTGTGTCATTTCATCCATAGAGATTATGGTCAAAGACCATTCATTCTGAAAAAAAAGTTCATAATGTTTTAAAAAAGTTATTTTTAAGCTTAAAAACTCAACCTGACTATTTTATCTTATTTAATTTTGTATCTATTTTATTTAACATCAGTGCTTCTTGTTTCTTTAACTTTTTATTACTTTCATTCACAGGAGGTCATTGACCAAACATTCTCAAACCAATTCCTTATCTCTTCCGCTGTGAAGGGGTGTGTGACAGCGAGGCTACTCTCAGCCAGTCTTGTCTCTTTGTTCCAAGGTTACCTCAGGATGCAGTTCATGCCCAGACCTGATGGCAGAGCTGAGAATGGAAAGCGGTGACCTGACAAGAGCTAAGAGGATAGAGCTGGATAAAGGACGCGACAACTTTGTTCTTCCTACAACATTTCAAATGCTATTAGATTGTTAATGATAATCTTAAATCCTTAATTTTTATTAAGCCTTGTTGTGCAAGCACTGTTGAGCTTGTGCTGAGGCAGCAGCTTTTGCCAGAGGGGAACTGGAATCCCCTGGTTGGGCCTGGATTCCCCTGAGGTTTTTTTTCTCGATGGGAGTTTTGGGTTCCTCACCACCGTTTGCATATTGTTTTGCACTATCTGCCTGGCCGGGGGGGCTGCTTTAGAATTCATACTTGTTTTCAATGTGTCTCATGTACAGCTGCTTTGTAACAATGAAAATTGTAAAAAGCGCTATATAAATAAAGTTGAGTTGGCATTACAAACATCTTTTATGATCAACAACAAAGGGTCATAAATGTACACACGGTGCACGATCAAGGGGTCATAATCATAAAACACAGCAGGGGGCCATAAATTAGGGTAATAAATCACAATTCTTGACTCACGGTGTATAATATCTTCTTCTTACACACCTTGCTACTATTTGCTACAGAATCATTTGCTTTTCACCGCGGATAAGCCGTAGTTCAGTTAAAACCGTACAGTTACACACTCTAGACCTGGTCCATAGCCGCTGCATTTCCTTCATCTATGGTGGAAATAAACTGTTTTGGTGGAATTGCCTTAGATGGAGCTGGGATGGTCAGTCGGTCTGCAGCTGTAGCTGGCGTAATCTCTAGTTGGGGATGGGAATATGTCGATCATCTAACATTATTATTATAATGCACGTTCATGTTTTTTTGCATGATGAGCAAAACAGGTTTTTTTTAAGAATGAAATACAGAACGAACAAAAGATTTATAAAGTTTTATATATGCTCCATTAAGATAATATGCTCCAGCAACAAACCATCCGGAACCATCAGCTCAGACTGGCCCAGTCTGTACAAGATCTTGATCCCCAGTCAGTGAAAAAGTGGCCTACATTAAAAAACTACTAAACAAGAGAATTTCACAACTCACAGGCAGCATATTAAAATGTTCAAAACTTTGTATACCAGCCATGATAACTCCTGTGAACAACTGCGTAGATGTTCATCTATCATGTGAAAAAAGTGTTCAGTAGAAGAATACACGAAGTTCACTGTTAGATTAAACTCTTTATTTCAGTAAAAATAACCTCAATAATTATAGAAGAGGTATAGTCAGTAGTCTGTTCTCCGCATGTCTCCGCAAATATGCGTTGCTTCTGCCGCAGCTGCTGACGGGGTCGTGGTCTCCTCTTCAACTTCTTCTTCCGAGAGGCCGCCTGAGTGAATGTGAATGTTTAATATAGAAAAGTTCTGATCAAACAGTTAAGATTATTATTGGATGAAACAGCTTTCGGAGAGATAGAATGATAACAAGAGGATTGGAGTAGAAGGATGGACGTGCTACCTAAGTGACATGAGAGTCTGAGAATCGGCCTTGCAGAGTTTGCTGATGTTTGCTGCTGATTTGTCTGCGTTCACATCCCGGTCACATGTGACAGCCCCCCCAGCCGTCTGCTCCTGCACTCACAAATAAACACTAGCACACAGCCACAGAAACCGACATGTAGCCGTGACAACGACCACTTAGACACATCAGAAAAAAAGCTACCGATAACACATGTGAACTGATGTGTGACAGAGAGTCACAGTACAGTGGATTCAGTTCAGTGATCATAATCATTGTGTCATTTATATCTATATGTTGTGTTTCTGTACTATTAGTAACATATTAGTAAGTCAAATGTATACTTGTGTCATAATCAAAAATGTGTACGTACCACAGCTGTAGAGTCCAGTGCTATAGACTCATCTGAACTTCTGTTCATATCCACTGTTAACACATCTCCACCCTACACACACATTACACAAATATGTGAAAATATCTAATTAACTGTATTATTATTGGGAAATATCCTGACAATAAAAGGACTGATGACAGAATTATGGATAATGTAATTCCTCACTGAGGTGTTAATCATGACATTTTAAATAAAGCTCAAAACTCACTGAAATCTAATGAAATGAACAGCAGCAGAAATGCAGCAGCAGCCCAACTGATCAATAGCCTAAATAATCTTTGCATATTATAAAATAAATGCTCAGAAATGTTATATTGTGTATGCGGCGCATTCAGTCACTCATTTTCGTGTCCCGTCCTTCACTTATCTATAAGTGCTTCCGCCCCCAAAGACGTAATTCGCAGGTAAGAGGTGAAGGACCGAAAGAGCAGACGAGTGAAGCTCTCAATCTTGCAACTGAAATAAATATGCAGAATACAAGAATTTTCCCGGATAAGGTAAAAAAACAGCAAACATAACGAAATGTGTTTGTGTGTATTCTATGAATGTGAAACTTACGAAGGAAACATGTGTTTAAACTTTAAGCACTGAACTATTGTATAAAGCTCTCTAACAATACTGCAAAGCATTCAAAACGTTATACATGAAGATAAATGCTATTTATTTGTCAGTTTATATTGATAGAAGCCAAACGTGCATCAAATTAGCTTTCATGAAGAATAATAACTAAAAGCCTTCAGGTGTCACAGGTTGTAGAGATGCACGTGCCCAGAGAGTCAGAGCACAAAATACTAAACTTGAAATTTCTCTTTCACCCCTTCTGATACTGAAACGGACAAATAAACACAAAATAATGTCAAAATTCCCATACTAAAAAGAAACCTTATAAAGGTATTTAGTTTTGTGATCAACCAGTGTGTAGTGATTGGTTGAATACTGCAAGCGTTTGACAGAAATGTAACGCCTCCTATTTATTCGGAACATCATGTTCACAAGCAATTTTACTGACAGGTGATAAAATGTAATGGGTACTTCCTCATTTCAATTCAAGGTCGAATCTGATACAGAAAATGAAGATGATCAAGCTGATACATTAACTTTGCCACCGTAACTTCTGCAGGATGTAAAGGATTGGTAAGTTTTTATTTTTTTATATTAGGTTAAATAGGTAAAAACTATAGCTTACTGTATTACCATTTATCAGGGTTTTAGATTTAAGACTTTTAAAGACCTTTTCAATAGTGCAGAATGATATTTAAGACCAATTTCATGGCAACAAATTTGCACATATCAAGTCCAACAAACACCCACCCCCCGAACATGTTATCTGTTGGTTCCGGCTATTTTGTTCTGTGTGACAAACAGAGACGTACATGATTTCTAAAAGAAAATAAAATCTTTAGGTTGTTGGTTCGATTGCATTTCTAAGACCTTGGAAACATGGAGTTAAGACATTTTACAGTTTTTCTCCATTGGTTCGGCTCATTTCTAGAAACAGAAATTACATTCTCAAAACAACATGGACAAACCTACTAAACCACATGTCAACTGTTCACAACAGAATTGAATTTCTCGTTAGTTTCATCAAATTGCAAATTTCTAAGTTAATGTGTGAATGTCTCAGTACATCTTTGAAATGATTAAGTACAGGTTGCCTACATTTAGCACAATTTCCAAGTGATTAGATCTTGTTGATCTAAACTGATTGTTGATTCTCAGTCTAATGGTTGTTCGCTCCAAAGCGTGTCAGCGTCATTTCATTGTATAAGTCATCACATGCACAATAGTGTGTTCAATTGTCAAAATTAGTCAAGAACATAATACCATGAATACCATATATGAATCCCTTGGAAAATTTTATTGATTACAGCAGGTGAAAGTAGAACTTGACTAATGAAGGAAGACTTTCACACATCTCAGATGACCCGTCAGGTGCTGTCCATGACTGTGAATGCTGCCAAACATGTATGTTAAGAGCTTGACCGTGCAGGACCAGTGTAATTTCTGAACATGGAGGCACCTGGCCAAGTAAATGAACAAGGGCAACTGCCTGCTCGAGGAAGAGGAGTAAGGGTGCGTTGTGGTGGAAAAGGGGGAAGAGGCAGGGGAGCACCAAGACACCATGCTGTCCCAGATAAAATTCGGTCCACAATTATAGACCATATCATCGACCGTGACCTCACAATGGCAGAGGTAGGTCACCGAGTGCAGCCTAATGTTCCTTTTTCTCCGCTTGGAGGTAGAGAGTGTATGAGCATCGGGCTCAAGATCAGAGGTCACTCCTCCATGCAATGGACACTGCGTGTGAGGATATTACAGGAGATCAGTGTAGGGGACGGTTGAGACATGCAAGCCGTTTCTTCCCTCGTTGCATCGCAAGAGAGAATATGAGCTGTGATGTGGACTAGGGCTGTGCAGTATGGATAAAAAAAATGAATCTCGATTTTTAAATCAATTTGGGAACTTGAAGCAGATTTGAAGTTCTAAATCACGACGCGAAAACAAAGAAAATGGTCACGGAGCTATTACAGCAGGTTCCGTTATCTAATTGCACTGCAACAAGAAGAGTGGAGGCATTGGCGGGTGAGTGCCTGTTTAATCTATTATCCGACATAAAGAAAGCAGAAGCCATATCTCTCGCAATAGACTCCTCTTGCGACCGAACCGACATTGAACAGTTGTCTGTGTTTGTCAGATTTTTTGATGGGAAGGATTTCAGCGAAGAGCTGCTTTGTTTGCTGCCGATGCATGGGCGCACAACCGTAGAAATACTTTTTAACGAACTAACAGAATTCTTTAAAAAGAATGAATTGGATTTGAGCAAAGTTGTGTCTGTCGTTACTGATGGGGCTCCCTCGATGGTTGGACATCACAGAGGCCTGATAAGCAGACTAGCTGCTGTCAGCCCGACACTTGTGGCATTTCACTGCATAATTCATAAATCGGTGTTGTGCGCCAAATTGTCTGTAAAAATTAAAGAGACGATGGATACTGTGACGAGGCTGGTAAACTTTATTCGCGAGAGCTCGAGTCTGCAACATCGTCTTTACTGGAGGAAATGTCTGCAGAACAGCGCAATCTTTTGCTGCACAACGATATCCGGTGGCTAAGCAAAGGTCGTGTGCTGGAGAGAGTGTGTGACTTACAAAATGAACTATGTACATTTTTAAGTAGCATCCAAAGTCAGAAAGCAGAGAATTTTTTGAGGTTTTGAACGACAGCACAGAGATGGGATACGTGCGTTTTTTGAGCGATATCATGTCTCATCTAAATCAGCTTAATTTGCAATTGCAAGGCAAGAACCACACTATTGCAGACATGCACAAAGCTGTTGAAGCTTTCCGCTTACAACTGACTCTATTTGAACGGGATCTTCAAGGAAGAAAGCTACACTTTCCACATTTGCAACAGCATTGCGAGAAACGGCATATGCGAGAAGACCCGCTAATGCCCGACTTCGTCACGAGACTGGCAGATCATTTCAAGGAGCGATTTGAGAGCTTTAACTTGTCGAGTGAACTACTTCTCTTCCTAAGACATCCATTCTCAGTTCCAGCAAGATGGACAGTGGACTGCTGAGGCTAAAAGCTTGATCCCATGCGTAGATGAAACATCTTTGCAGCTGGAGATTTTGGAAATGTCAAAGTCTGATTTACTCAGAGAGCAACACAAGGCGTCTAATGTGAATGACTTTTGGACCAAAATTGTTTCTCAAGATAAATTCAAGAACAGCAGAGTCATTGCAATGTTTCTACTTTCAATGTTTCCCTCCACCTACATCTGCGAGTCGTCATTTTCTATAATGAATAACATCAAGAACCAGGATAGAAACAGATTATCCAGTACACATCTTGATCAGTGTCTCAGGATTGCAACAACAGAATATTGCCCCAACATCAGAGGCATTGCTTCAGCTGGTCGCTGTCACTTCTCTCATTGAATGGTGAATAGACATCAGTAATACTATGTCATTTTGATCACCAAAAATTGTAAAAACAATAAAAATATTAATGCTGATAGGTCTAATAATTTATTCTCCTTTTTTCGGAAAGCGAAGGAAATAGATCCAGTGTGGAGATGAACAGAACGTCTTGATATGGATGGAAAACAGGATCCAGATTTTTTTGATTCTGCAACATAATGTTTTTTAGCAATACAAAGTAATGTTTATGTAATATAATGTAACTGTGTGATCTAAACTGAGAAAATAGAACTAATAATTTTTTTTTTTTGTGATTGTAGTAGAGTAGGCGGGGCGAGACCGTGGTTCGAGTCCGGTGAGTAATTGTGAATTAGCGCCAGCTGTGCGCACACCGGCCTCGAACCACGGTCTCGCCCCGCCTACTCTACTACAGTGATTATACAAAATCTTTTATTAGTTCTATTTCCTCAGTTTTGATCACACAGTGATTACAAATTAACAACAGTAAATTGAATAATAATAACAACAATAATAATCGCAGAACAAACATTGTAGTCATCAGATTATAACTGGTGGCCCTTGACTTTCTATTGTTGGTAGAATTTGGCCCTTAGTGAAAACTAATTGAGGAACCCTGTACTGTATTGATGATGCAGTTTACAGTAGTATTCCAGTCACTGTGCAGTGATGCATTATGATTGTGGTTCAGTTACTGTAAGCAAAACAACAATACAATAACATGGGTAACTCACTCTGTAAGGAAAACATAAGGTATACATTACGAATTGAGTGTTGTCCTTTGAATTCTATGTCTAGGATTACAAGACAACCTTGCACTGGTGGCAGAGGAAAACTTCTCGATGAACACCAATAACAAGAGATCTGTAACATGGTCCTAACAAATAATGCCATCACATTGAGACAGTTCCGCGCTGCAATCATACAAGACAATGCCATATTCCAAAATGTCAACTCTATAAGCATCTCCACGATAGACCGGATATTGAAGAAGCATCAGATGACAATGAAGGAAATTTACAGGGTACCATTTGAGAGGAACTCTGATAGAGTGAAAGAGCTGCGGTACCAGTATGTACAAGTAAGTCAGTTACTGGTTGTCCATCATTATAACCTTTTTACAATAAAGCAGTGGTTCCCAAACTTGTTTTGCTTCAGTACCCACTTAACCTGATTTGTGTATCCAGGTATGAAAGTATTTGATTTATCTGACTTCCACAATTCCCCTAAAAACTGCAGTTTACTGTATGATGAAATTATCATTATTATCCTGATTTTGAAGAAAATAACAAACAATAAGAAAAAGGGTCATAGAGCTGCAATTAGTGCCTATGTAATTGTCTGTAACTGTACTGTATGACTCTTCTGTATGACTGATTTGATGGGGTTTTTTTACGCTATTGTAGAGAATAATGGCATTGGAAGGAATGGAGACCCAACACACCCTCGTGTTTGTGGATGAAGCTGGCTTCAACCTGGCCAAGGGCCGAAGACGTTGCCGTAATATTATTGGCCAACGGGCCACGGTGGATGTCCCAGGCCAGCGAGGGGGCAATATAACTATGTGTGCTGCCATATCTGAGAATGGTGTGGCCACTCACATCCCCAGTCTTGGCCAATACAATACAAAGAAGCTCCTCGTCTTCTTGGACCGCCTTCATATTGATTTGATCCCTGAAAATGAGAGAGGTCCCGTAGGGCCTCACATGCCTCAATATGTCATTGTATGGAACAATGTGAATTTCCACCGAGGCCCGCTCATCAGGGCCTGGTTCACTACTCATCCAAGGATGGTCATGGTGTTCCTACCACCTTACTCTCCTTTCCTCAATGCTATGAGTTTTTCTCCGCTTGGAGGTGGAGAGTGTATGAGCATCAGGCTCAAGATCAGAGGTCACTGCTCCATGCAATGGACACTGAGTGTTAGGATATTACAGGAGATCAATGTAGAGAGAATATACGCTGTGATGTGGACGAGAATCTGTGGCCAGACAGACAGCAGCGTGTGGATGGACAGGAGGGTGAGGATGATGGACATGAGGGTGAGGATGATGGACAGGAGTGTGAGGATGATGGACAGGAGTGTGAGGATGATGGACATGAGGATGAGGATGATGGACAGGAGCGGGAGGGTGAGGATGATGGACAGGAGTGTGAGGATGATGGACATGAGGATGAGGATGATGGACAGGAGGATGAGGATGATGCCCAGGAGCGGGAGGGTGAGGACAGCGACGAGTGAATAGCTGTTAGTTGTGAAACTCCAGCTTTATTTACAGCACTCTAGGCTGCATATAGTTTGAATTGTTTTTTATTTGTGTATTTATATTATAGTTTCTGTTTCAAGAAATGAGCCAAAGCATTTGAGAAAAACTGTAATGCTAATTAATGCCTTGTTTTGACATTATGGAATTTAAGACTTTTTAAGACATTTTAAGGATCCGCGGACACCCTGTTTTATATACGATGTTAAAAAGCTCACACTACAGCAGGGAATGGTTACATTATAAAACAACGCGAGCAACATAAAATTACACGAGCGCTTTTGCCCTTCTTGATCAACCAGTGTTAGGCCACATCTCATCGCAACTCAACAAAGACAATAAACACTAAACCCTAAATAAATACTTAATAAAAGACAATATAAACATGACATTTGTTGCCTCTAGTGGAACATTATTACTCATTATTAGGACTCATGTTGTCTTTTTTCACTTGCGCGCATGTCTGCATTTGCAGATCACAAACATACGACAATGTCAACTCACGTTAGTCCCTAACAAAGTGTTTTACAGTGAAAATATACTTACAGGCTGCAAACCGGAAGCGCCAGACTGTCCTTGTAAAGTTTTAATGGTTGGAATAGCCCCACTTTTAACCAAAGCGTTCGTGAAGCAGTCGTCTGGAAATGAGCCGCACAAACTTGAACATTCGGTTTGTACTTTTCTGGAACAAATAAAATTGAACCATTCCTTTTCAGTTGTGTTATTTTGGCTGGGCAAACAAAGGGTCTTTCTTTTTGCAACGAAAGACACAGCGTCTCCACGACATGAGAGTCTGAGAATCGGCCTTGCAGAGTTTGCCGATGGTTGCTGCTGATTTGTCTGCGTTCACATCTCCGTCAAATGTGACACATGGTCTCCTCCTCCTCCTCCGCCTGCTCCTGCACACACAAATAAACACTAGCACACAGCCACAGAAACCGACATGTAGCTGTGACGACGACCACTTAGACACATCAGAAAAAAAGCTACCGATAACACATGTGAACTGATGTGTGACAGAGAGTCACAGTACAGTGGATTCAGTTCAGTGATCATAATCATTGTGTCATTTATATCTATATGTTGTGTTTCTGTACTATTAGTAACGTATTAGTAAGTCAAATTTATACATGTGTCATAATTAAAAATGGGTACGTACCACAGCTGTAGATTCCAGCGCTGTAGATTCATCTGAATATCTGTTCTTATCCACTGCAAATACATTACACAAATATGTGAAAATATCTAATTAACTGTAGACAATAACCAGTGACAACAAATATAAAATTATTATTGGGAAATATCCAGACTATAAAAGGACTGATGACAGAATTATGGATAATGTATACTAGTCAACGTTTGAAGTGGATCAAAACCTTTCATCAAAGTTGTTCTAAATTCAAAATGTGTTTCTTTAACAATTCGTGCATAACATGAAAGTCCGTTATAAGTCTATGTTCTCATTAAAGAAATGTCATCCTTAATGGCTTTTGATGGTCACCAGACATGATTCTTTGTCACTAGGTACCAATTGACCTGTCACAGGTGTCCAAAATTGGGAACTGGTTATCATTTAAGGCTTTTGCTTCATTTGTTGTTTTTTATTCATGACTTGTTTCAGGCATTTGTTAAACCATGCAATTCATGCTTGGTTTACAGTACAGAGATTATTCATCTGCTGACACTTAAATGTGTGACAAGTCAATTCACACCATGTGAGAAATAATCATATCTGGGCATCATTAAAAGTGATGAGGAATGAAATCCCATTGATGACAACATTGATTATACCTAAGTGTTTATACATGAATTTTGAACAATACTTGTTCTTGTCTTAGGACAATATTGATTAACTTTTTTGATCCACTTCAAATGATGACTAGTGTAGTTCGTTACTGAGGTGTTAATCATGACATTTTAAATAAAGCTCAAAACTCACTGAAATCAAATGAAATGAACAGCAGCAGAATAATAACGCCTGTGTGTGCGTATTTGTATTTTAGCATCTACAGGGCTTTAGACTGCGACTAAATGGTCACATTTTAGAGCGACTGCCCAACTGATCAATAGCCTAAATAATCTTTGAATATTATAAAATGAATGCTCAGAAATGTTATATTGTGTATGCGGCGCATTCAGTCACTCATTTTCGTGTCCCGTCTTTCACTTATCTATAAGTGCTTCCGGCCCACATAATTCTCATGTGTTTAAACTTTAAGCACTGAACTATTGTATAAAGCTCTCTAACAATACTGCAAAGCATTCAAAACGTTATACATGAAGATAAATGCTATTTATTTGTCAGTTTATATTGATAGAAGCCAAACGTGTATCAAATCAGCTTTCATGAAGAATAATAACTAAAAGCCTTCAGGTGTCACAGGTTGTAGAGATGCACGTGCCCAGAGAGTCAGAGCACAAAATACTAAACTTGAAAGTTCTCTTTCACCCCTTCTGATACTGAAACGGACAAATAAACACAAAATAATGTCAAAATTCCCATACTAAAAAGAAACCTTATAAAGGTATTTAGTTTTGTGATCAACCAGTGTGTAGTGATTGGTTGAATACTGCAAGCGTTTGACGGAAATGTAACGCCTCCTATTTATTCGAAACATCATGTTCACAAGCAATTGTACTGACAGGTGATAAAATGTAATCAGTACTTCCTCATGTGAATTCAAGGTCGAATCTGATACAGAAAATGAAGATGATCAAGCTGATACATCAACTTTGCCACCGTAACTTCTGCAGGATGTAAAGGATTGTCAAGTTTTTATTTTTTTATATTAGGTTAAATAGGTAAAAACTATAGCTAACTGTATTACCTTTTATCAGGGTTTTAGATTTAAGACCTTTTCAATAGTGCAGAATGATATTTAAGACCAATTTCATTGCAACAAATTTGCACATATCCAGTCCAACAAACACCCACCCCCCGAACATGTTATCTGTTGGTTGGTTCCGGCTATTTTGTTCTGCCCGATAAACAGAGACCTACATGATTTCTAAAAGAAAATCTTAAGGTTGTTGGTTCGATTGCATTTCTAAGACCTTGGAAACATGGATTTAACACATTTTACAGTTTTTCCCCATTGGTTCGGCTCATTTCTAGAAACAGAAATTACATTCTCAAAACAACATGGACAAACCTACTAAACCACATGTCAATTGTTCGAAACAGAATTGAATTTCTCGTTAGTTTCTTCAAATTGCAAATGTCTAAGTTAATGTCTCAATGTATCTTTGAAATGATTAAGTACAGGTTGCCTACATTTAGCACAATTTCCAAGTGATTAGATCTTGTTGATCTAAACATTGTTGATTCTCAGTCTAATGGTTGTTCGCTCCAAAGCGTGTCAGCGTCATTTCATTGTATAAGTCATCACATGCATATAAGTCTGTTCAATTGTCAAAATTAGTCAAGAACATAATACCATGAATACCATATATGAATCCCTTGGAAAATTTGATTGATTACAGAAATTGACAGTCATGTGAAAGTTGAACTTGACTAATGAAGCAAGAGTTTCATACATCTCAGATGACCAATCAAACAGTAAGTTTTGTTAACCAACAGGTGCTGTCCATGACTGTGAATGCTGACAAACATGTATGTTACAGTTTTTCTCAATTGCTTTGGCTCAATTCTCAAATGAAAATTGTATTTTCCAAAACAATAAGATCAGATCCCCGAACAATTAGCTTATTTTTCACATCAGATTGGAATTTCTTATTGATTTGAGCAAATTGCAAATGCTTTGGCACATGTGGTCAAACATTAAGTACAATCGTCTGCAGTTTGCACAAAAAATAATTGCATAGGGCTTGTTGATCAAAACTGATGAGTCAATTCTCACTTAAACTGTCAAACTCCTCACAACTTCTCAATCATTTTTCATCGTGTACACCATCACATTCAAAACAATCCATTCACTTCTCAAAAACTGGTATACACGCATGTAAATTGCATAAATATCTGACATTGATATTGCTTGTAATGTCTGCTACATTGGCAAATTACCTCGAATTGCAATACAATTTGAATCAACCAGTCAACCAATCAACCATTTAACCATTTAACCAATGAAGTTTGGGAGCATATACAGTAAAAAGTAGATTGCCCACAGCACAATCAATACCATTTCTTGACCATGGAGGATTTCCACAACCCTGAACTGCAGCAACATGCTCGTAGAAGACCAATTGGAAGACGTGTAAGAATACGTGGTGATGGTGTTAGAGGAAGACATAACAGAGGAAGAGGTGGAAATAGAAGAGTCAGAGTCTCTGACGAAATCAGAGCCACACTTGTGGATCATGTCATAAATCTGGTTTTACAATGGAAGAGGCTGGTGGAAGAGTGCAGCCTAATGTAAACAGGTCCACAGTGTCATCAATTGTATAAACCTTTCGTAGGGAAAACAGGTAAATATGTATTTTTGTGTTTGTTTTATGTAAAGCATTTTTATAAAAAACAATATTGTAATTGTAAATGAAAGTCTATCTGTACATTCTATAGAACTGCTCAACAACCTTGTATTTAACCATCAGCAAGAACAAGACATTTGCAACATGGTCATAGCCAACAATTCCATCAGGCTAATAGAGATCCAAAGTGCAATCATAAATGACAATTATGTCTTCGCAAACATAGATTCTGTCAGCATTTCCACCATAGACAGAGTTTTGAAAAGACATCAAATGTCTATGAAACAACTCTACAAGGTGCCATTTGAGAGGAATACTGAAAGAGTAAAGGAGCTGCGGTACCAGTATGTCCAAGTAAACTATTGGTGTGCACTTACGTAATGAGTTTTACCGTACTTCTAAGATGCCTGTATTATGTAATTACTGTAAAGTTTTAGAAACCCATAATACTGTAAGAGAAAACATTTACTGAACTCTAGAATAAAAAATTCACTTTATTTTGTTTCTGTGTTTCTTCGTAGAGAATCATGGAGTTAGAAGGACATGAAACAACCCATATTCTTGTTTTTGTGGACGAGGCCGGGTTCAATCTGTCCAAAGGGCGGAGACGTGGTCGCAATCTCACTGGACACCGAGCCACAACTGACACCCCAGGCCAACGTGGGGCCAATATTACAATGTGTGCTGCCATTTCAGAGAATGGAGTGAGCACGCACATTCCACACATATACTATAACCCTATATGGACCCTATAAAACCCAACTGCTCCTGGCCTTCCTAGACACACTTTACACAGACCTGATTCCAGAACAAGAAAGAGGTTTAGTGAGACCACATTGGCCTAATTATGTTGTTGTCTGGGATAATGTCAGCTTCCACCGAACCAACATTGTTAGGGAGTGGTTTGCTGCACATGAAAGGATAACAGTGGAGTTCCTTCCACCATACTCTCCATTCCTAAACCCAATAGAAGAGTTTTTTTCTGCTTGGAGGTGGAAAGTATATGATCATAGACAAGGCCTGCACGATTAATCATTTTTAAACCGAAATCGCAATTTGAAGGGATGCGATGTTCAAATCGCAAAAGCTGCGATTATTTCGATTAAGGGCTTTAAATATGATAAAATACACCTACGTAGTATTTCACAGTTTCCTTCTGCAATTTTACGTTTAACCAATAGGGGACATTTTAACGCTGTACATGCTTTTGAATTAGCAAAGAACGTCATTTGGAAAAGATGAGCGCGAAAGGGAGCAGCAGTTAAAAATACGCAACAAAGTAATGTTATGTCTGCTGAAGCGCAAAGTCCTGCAGCAGCAAACTACTTGATACCTAAAAGAACAAGCAACGCTTATGTTTGGAACTATTTTGGATTTCAAACTCATATATGATGTTCTTCCAAAGCAAGTGCTTTGTAAAACATGCCGAAAGTCTGTGTCGACCTCGCGAGGCAACACAACCAATCTCTATCAACAACTGCAGAGGTATCACAGACTATTCTATGACGAATGCAAGGCCAACCGATTTGGATGCCAGACGGGCGGAGCAAATAACGGCTTTAATTACTAAAATGATCGCTAAGGATTCGCTTCCGATCAGCTTTGTCGAAGGAGAGGGCTTTAAAAATGTGTACCTCCCGAGTTTACTGTTAGTCTAGAAAAACGATCACTGCCAGTCTGGAGAAACTTTTTCATGACAATAGAAACTGAAGCCTTTTGAGCTGTTAATTCATTAAATCCTTCCGGACTGTTAATAAATGCCGTCATACGGTTAATACGTTTTATCGCATGTCTGGTCTAAAATATTTATGCCTTTATTATATTTTCCTTGATCAATCACCCTGCTGTTTTTTTGTTGGTATAAATGTGCATACTCATATTTTACAAGGAAATGTCGTAGCATTATGAGCGGTTGAAGCTGATCGACGTACTGTTAATAAGTGCTGTCTTTCGGTTGTTAATATATTAATGTTTCAGTGCGTTACCTTAATGTTTAGCTTGATGTAAGATTGCCTATTCCATAATAAATAAAGCAGTGTGTCGTCACAGTTTTAAAGTGGTCTCTCTCTCTCCGTTTATGTGCGTGCAATTCTGTAATTGCGTCCATATGGGGGAGGGGTGCGAATTTTGAATAATCTTCGAATAGTTCTCATCGATCTTCTAATATTATTTTTGCCTTAAATGCCCATCCCTAGTTTATACTTGTTAGTTTAACTATTTAAAATACTGTTGTTATTCTCTTAATTTGTCATGACATTTTTGCATGTCTTTCTTTGATGCATGCTGTTAAAACAAAAACAACAAACCTAGCTCTTTTTATTTGAAATAGTAGTCAAATTGCATTTTAAATCGCAATTTTGGTCAGAAAAATCACAATTAGATTTTTTCTTCAAATCGTGCAGTCCTATCATAGACCACAAGATCAGATGTCTCTGTTGGATGCCATGAATGCTGCATGTGAGGACATCACAGCTGATCATTGCAGGGGATGGGTGTCATGATTCCACCTCACCTTGTCAGGTATTTCTTGTTCTAGAGGTGGAATCATACAGGATCCTCTGTTTCATGTGGGGAGAGACATTTTGACCTTGTGGCTTTCAATACTCTCCCCGAGTCTCGTCTGTGTCCCCGCCCTTTCAGTCTCGTTAGCCTTCCCTTAGTGTTTGATATGTGTCACCTGGTCCCTATTAATTATCGTGTTTGTTCCCCATTAAGAGTCCTCATGTTTCTTTGTCCTGGGCTCGTGCATTGTAAGCTGTACTTGTAACTGTTGGTCCTTGCAGTTGTTTTGCTTTGTGCTGTGTTAGAGTCTGTTCCTGTTCCTGTTCCTGTGAATGCCTTTTTGCCTTATGCTTGTTTCCTTGTTCCTGTTCCCTCGTGTATAGTAAGTGTCAGTTTAGTGTTTGTCTCAAGTGTTTGTTTTCTTAGTTTAGTTGTAAGTCAGTGTCCTAGTCCTTGTTTAAGTTTATATATTATCCTGTCCTGTTTTCCCCCTCGTGGGTTTTTGTTTTGCCGTTTGGTCTTGTTATATATATAATAAATCTGTTAACCCCTTCATCCACTGCCTGTCTCTGCCTGCATATTGGGTTCTCCCTGCATTGTCTTCCTTGCAGATCCTGATAATGGGTGCGGCATTCAAGGAGATTTTTTCCCCGGTGCATGACAATGGAAAACATAAGATGTGATGTTGATGAAAATCTTTGGCCTGACCAACAAGAGCGACAGGATGTCCAAGAAGAATAGTTAGTTTTTCATGGAGGTTATTTTGTAGTTATTTACTATTGTATTTTTGTTGTAACATACCATTAGAAATATGAAATGTACAGCAATTGGACAAGCAAGATTTCAGTTTACATGTAATACACACACAAACATAAATGTACTGAATAAATCAAAATGTTCATTTACTTTTTTTTCTGTGTACCATTGACTCTTCTCAATTTTTTTTTTTATGAAACCTTTATTTCCATGGGTGACGGTCATGGTGAAAAAACAACTAAACATTTTGACCAGTGTGGCTCACACGATGACAAAAGTACTTTATATTTTGGTGGCCTTGGCCAAATTACTGACAAGATAACTAGGTTTTGAAGCATGAATTAAATGTTTTGGGTGAGTAACTTCATTTTGCACACATGCAATAAAGTTCTAAGGTTCCAGCAAACAGTTGTGACATTTGCACTCACAGTTTAGAGAATGTTAAGACTGTTGCGAAAAATGTGCCAAAGCAATTGAGAAAAACTGTAAGAGCTTGACCATGCAGGACCAGTATAATTTCTGAACATGGAGGCACCTGGCCAAGAAAATGAACAAGGGCAAATGCATGCTCGAGGAAGAGGAAGAGCAAGGGTGCTTGGTGGTGGAATAGGGGGAAGAGGCAGGGGAGCACCAAGACACCATGCTGTCCCAGATGAAATTCGGTCCACAATTATAGACCATATCATCGACCGTGACCTCACAATGGCAGAGGTAGGTAACCGAGTGCAGCCTAATGTTCCTTTTTCTCCGCTTGGAGGTAGAGAGTGTATGAGCATCGGGCTCAAGATCAGAGGTCACTCCTCCATGCAATGGACACTGCGTGTGAGGATATTACAGGAGATCAGTGTAGGGGACGGTTGAGACATGCAAGCCGTTTCTTCCCTCGTTGCAGCGCAAGAGAGAATATACGCTGTTATGTGGACGAGAATCTGTGGCCAGACAGACAGCAGCGTGTGGATGGACAGGAGGGTGAGGATGATGGACAGGAAGGTGAGGATGATGGACATGAGGGTGAGGATGATGGACAGGAGGGTGAGGATGATGGACAGGAGGGTGAGGATGATGGACAGGAGGGTGAGGATGATGGACAGGAGGGTGAGGATGATGCCCAGGAGGATGAGGATGATGCCCAGGAGCGGGAGGGTGAAGACAGCGACCAGTGAAGAACTGTTAGTTGTGAAACTCCAGCTTTATTTACAGCACTCTAGGCTGCATTTAATTTGAATTGTTTTTTATTTGTGTATTTATATTACACTTTACTATGGTGTATACATTTTCTTTTTACTCTTATGTATTGACGTAACTTTATGTGTGTGAAAGATAATGATTAAAATGTGTGATGTCAAACCTTGGAGGCTACTCTTACCCTAAAATCCTATTTCTTTTTTTTTCAGTTTTATACACAATTGCATTCTGTTAGCTAGACAAAAAACAGAACAGTAACTATTGTCAATGAAGGAATGGGCCAAGACTGAAAGGTGGACATGAGCGATGTTTCAATGGTCCTCTGCCATAGTGACAAAACATCTAAATATTTTGACTTTATGATATAGTGCTTACACAATGCCAAAGGGGTGAAGCATTTTGGGGGCACTGACTGTTTAAATGAGAAGTTAATTTAGTTTTGACACATGAGTGAGGTATGAGTTTTTGCAGGTGAACCATGGTGTTGTGCCGAAACATCCACGTTATTTTGGCAAAAGCAGCAAGAGTGTTGAGAGCGTCCGGTCTGTTTCAAGAAATGAGTCAAAGCATTTGAGAAGGATCTTTGTCATTTTCGTGGCACTGACTCTTTATTTGGGAAAGGAATTAAGTTTTGAGGCATGAGTGAAAAGTTTTGGGAGAGATATTAGCTTTTGCAAGTGATGAATAGTGTTGTGCTGAACTGTAAGACTGTTTTGCCAAATGATCTTAGAATTTTGAGAATGTAGTTTCTGTTTCAAGAAATGAGCCAAAGCATTTGAGAAAAACTGTAATGCTAATTAATGCCTTGTTTTGACATTATGGAATTTAAGACTTTTAAGACATTTTAAGGATCCGCGGACACCCTGTTTTATATACGATGTTAAAAAGCTCACACTACAGCAGGGAATGGTTACATTATAAAACAACGCGAGCAACATAATAAAATTACGCGTGCGCTTTTGCCCTTCTTGATCAACCAGTGTTAGGCCACATCTCATCGCGACTCAACAAAGACAATAAACCCTAAATAAATACTTAATAAAAGACAATATAAACAAGACATTTGTTGCCTCTAGTGGAACATTATTACTCATTATTAGGACTCATGTTGTCTTTTTTCACGCGCACGTCTGCATTTGCAGATCACAAACATACGACAAAGTCAACTGACGTTAGTCCGTAACAAAGTGTTTTACAATGAAAATATACTTACAGGCTGTAAATCAGAAGCTCCAGACTGTCCTTGTAAAGTTTTAATGGTTGGAATAGCCCCACTTTTAACCAAAGCGTTCGTGAAGCAGCCGTCTGGAAATGAGCCGCACAAACTTGAACAGTGTTGTAAATATAATTGAACCATTCGTTTTCAGTTGTCTCAATTTAGCCGGGCTAAACAAAGGGTCTTACTTTTTTTAACGAAAGACACAGCGTCTCCACGACATGAGAGTCTGAGACTCGACCTTGCAGAGTTTGCTGATGTTTGCTGCTGATTTGTCTGCGTTCACATCCCTGTCACATGTGACATCCCCCCCAGCCGTCTGCTCCTGCACACACAAATAAACACTAGCACACAGCCACAGAAACTGACATGTAGCCGTGACGACGACCACTTAGACACATCAGATACACGGTGACGATAACACATGTGAACTGATGTGTGACAGAGAGTCACAGTACAGTGGATTCAGTTCAGTGATCATCATCATTGTGTCATTTATATCTATATGTTGTGTTTCTGTACTATTAGTAAAGTGTAATAGTCACATTTATACATGTGTCATAATCAAAAATGTGTACGTACCACAGCTGTAGATTCCAGCACTGCAGATTCATCTGAATATCTGTTCATATCCACTGTTAACACATCTCCACCCTACTCACACATATATCAAGTATGGAATAGTTTATTTTCTACAGTATTGATGATGCAGTTTACAGTAGTATTCCAGTCACTGTGCAGTGATGCATTATGATTGTGGTTCAGTTACTGTAAGCAAAACAACAATACAATAACATGGGTAACTCACTCTGTAAGGAAAACATAAGGTATACATTACGAATGGAGTGTTGTCCTTTGAATTCTATGTCTAGGATTACACGACAACCTTGCACTGGTGGCAGAGGAAAACTTCTCGATGAACACCAAGAACAAGAGATCTGTAACATGGTCCTAACAAATAATGCCATCACATTGAGACAGTTCCGCGCTGCAATCATACAAGACAATGCCATATTCCAAAATGTCAACTCTATAAGCATCTCCACGATAGACCGGATATTGAAGAAGCATCAGATGACAATGAAGGAAATTTACAGGGTACCATTTGAGAGGAACTCTGATAGAGTGAAAGAGCTGCGGTACCAGTATGTACAAGTAAGTCAGTTACTGGTTGTGTCATGGTTCCACCTCTCCTTGTCAGGTATTTCTTGGTTTAAAGGTGGAATCATACAGAATCCTCTGTTTCATGTGGGGAGAGATATTTTTGACCCTTGCGGTCTTCCATACTCTCCTCAAGTCGCGTCATTGCCCAACCCTCCTGTTTCCTAGTTTGTGTTAATTACCTTCCCTATAAAGAGTCCTCATGTTTCTTTGTCTCGTTGCTCGTGCATTGTTTGAGGTACATGTTCTTGTACTCGTTCCTGTTAATGTTATGCCAAGTTGTTGTTCCAGTTTCCTGTTTCCAACGTGTCTTAGTAAGTGTTAGTTTATTGTGTCAAGTCTTTGTTTTCTTAGTTGAGTTAGTCCGTGTTCTTGTGTTGTTTTAGTTTACCCAGTCTTGTTTTCCCCATAGTGGGTTTTGTTTTGCCTTTTTGTCTTTGTTAAATAAATACATTTGTTAACCCCTTCATCCGCCTTGTCGTCTGCCTGCACTTGGGTTCTCACGCCATGTCTCACACCAGAGCTCATGACAGAATGCACGAGCCAGACAGAACCCAGCAGGCAGAGAGTTCCACCTCCTTGGCGGCTCTACGTTGCCGCCAAGCGCACGTACTATACGGCCTCCGGCAGAAGGGGTCCGACATAAGGGACTTTGCCTGGGAGTTCCTAGCCTCTGCGGGCAATTCAGGGTTCACCGAGGCGGAACTCAAAGTCATTTTCAACAGCTGCCTCGATGAACCCCTCAAGCCCTCAGAGGTAAGGATGCTGCGGCCCTTGGGTTTCACTGACCTTCTCCGGTACGCGATGCACCGTGAGGAGAGCCGGGACCCTATCTCGCCGAGCACTTCACCACCCCTGGTTTCCACCCCGGAGGACCAGGTCCTGCGGATGGGGTTCGTGGGTCTCTCCTTGCCTCCGGTAGCCACTCCACCGCCCAACAGCCCTGCTGGCAAGCGGGGGAGAAAGAAGAGGCGACGTGTGGTCCCGAGTCCGGTGGTCCCAAAACCCAAATATTTTTTGGGGGGGGCGCCGTGGGGAGGTGACTGTCCGAGCGTCCAGCCCGGCCGCAGATTCCTCCCAGGAGCCGGAACCAAGCCCGGTCCAGGAGCCGGAACCAAGCCCGGCTGCCCAGCCGCCGCCGTCAAGCCCGGCTGCCCAGCCGCCGCCGTCAAGCCCGGCTGCCCAGCCATGGTCCAGCCCAGCAGTCCTGCAGGGGACAAGAACAGTTCCCCCCAGGACTACCCCTGTCAAGCCACCTGGGGCTCCGCGCCCTGGCGCGTCCCCAAGGGCTGGAACTTCCCCACCCAGACCTCCCCCATCTGGACTTTAAGACTTTTTAAGACATTTTAAGGATCCGCGGACACCCCGTTTTATATACGATGTTAAAAAGCTCACACTACAGCAGGGAATGGTTACATTATAAAACAACGCGAGCAACATAATAAAATTACGGGAGCGCTTTTGCCCTTCTTGATCAACCAGTGTTAGGCCACATCTCATCGCAACTCAACAAAGACAATAAACACTAAACCCTAAATAAATACTTAATAAAAGACAATATAAACACAACATTTGTTGCCTCTAGTGGAACATTATTACTCATTATTAGGACTCATGTTGTCTTTTTTCACGTTGCGCGCATGTCTGCATTTGCAGATCACAAACATACGACAAAGTCAACTCACGTTAGTCCCTAACAAAGTGTTTTACAGTGAAAATATACTTACAGGCTGCAAACCGGAAGCGCCAGACTGTCCTTGTAAAGTTTTAATGGTTGGAATAGCCCTACTTTCAACCAAAGCATTCGTGAAGCAGTCGTCTGGAAATGCGCTGCACAAACTTGAACATTCGGTTTGTACTTTTCTGGAACAGTGTTGTAAATAAAATTGAACCATTCATTTTCAGTTGTGTTATGATGGCAGGGCAAACAAAGGGTCTTCTTTTTGCAACGAAAGACACAGCGTCTCCACGACATGAGAGTCTGAGACTTGGCCTTGCAGAGTTTGCCGATGGTTGCTGCTGATTTGTCTGCGTTCACATCCCCGTCACATGTGATGCATTGTTTCCTCCTCCGCCTGCTCCTGCACACACAAATAAACACTAGCACACAGCCACAGAAACAGACATGTAGCCGTGACAACGACCACTTAGACACATCAGAAAAAAAGCTATCGATAACACATGTGAACTGATGTGACAGAGAGTCACAGTACAGTGGATTCAGTTCAGTGATCATCATCATTGTGTCATTTATATCTATATGTTGTGTTTCTGTACTATTAGTAACGTATTAGTAAGTCAAATTTATACATGTGTCATAATAAAAAATGTGTACGTACCACAGCTGTAGATTCCAGCGCTGTAGATTCATCTGAATATCTGTTCTTATCCACTGCAAATACATCTCCACCCTACACACACATTACACAAATATGTGAAAATATCTAATTAACTGTAGACAATAACCAGTGACAACAAATATAAAATGATTATTGGGAAATATCCAGACTATAAAAGGACTGATGACAGAATTATGGATAATGTATACTAGTCAACGTTTGAAGTGGATCAAAACCTTTCATCAAAGTTGTTCTAAATTCAAAATGTGTTTCTTTAACAATTCGTGCATAACATGAAAGTCCGTTATAAGTCTATGTTCTCATTAAAGAAATGTCATCCTTAATGGCTTTTGATGGTCACCAGACATGATTCTTTGTCACTAGGTACCAATTGACCTGTCACAGGTGTCCAAAATTGGGAACTGGTTATCATTTAAGGCTTTTGCTTCATTTGTTGTTTTTTATTCATGACTTGTTTCAGGCATTTGTTAAACCATGCAATTCATGCTTGGTTTACAGTACAGAGATTATTCATCTGCTGACACTTAAATGTGTGACAAGTCAATTCACACCATGTGAGAAATAATCATATCTGGGCATCATTAAAAGTGATGAGGAATGAAATCCCATTGATGACAACATTGATTATACCTAAGTGTTTATACATGAATTTTGAACAATACTTGTTCTTGTCTTAGGACAATATTGATTAACTTTTTTGATCCACTTCAAATGATGACTAGTGTAGTTCCTCACTGAGGTGTTAATCATGACATTTTAAATAAAGCTCAAAACTCACTGAAATCAAATGAAATGAACAGCAGCAGAATAATAACGCCTGTTTGTGCGTATTTGTATTTTAGCATGTACAGGGCTTTAGACTAAATGGTCACATTTTAGAGCGACTGCCCAACTGATCAATAGCCTAAATAATCTTTGAATATTATAAAATGAATGCTCAGAAATGTTGTATAGCTGGGTTTCAGTCACGTGATTATTATGACGCGCGAAGGCGGGGCGATTTCAGATGGGGGGCAGGAAGTAAACATGGAGAATACGTCTATGGTGGAAACCGCTGCGGATAGTCCCTATTGTATGAATTTTAAACCAGTTTCAAGAAATAGATACAAGGAGTTAGTAAACCGATATGTGGGACGTGACCCGTTCCTCATGAAGATGAGTGAGTTTTGGGTCGAACTTGAAGATTTGCCGACAGTGGAGGCTGTTGACATCACCAACTATCTGGTCCTTCAGACATCGTACTACTGGAGGCGTACAACTTTTTTGACTTTTGTGTGGTTCTGGCTTTGTGTGGTCTTTGTGAGTTCTGGCTTTTTATGTAATATAAATGAAAACAATAAATGCCATTGAGAAGACAGAATTATAAATGGTAGTTTATTTACAAGATTAGATTTTTCAACAATTGTTATAATAAGAACACGGTGTGTAACAACAGATTAGAATCCATTTCATTACATATAATACATATAGCCAGTACAATTGGACTAGATTACACTTGTTGAAAACATATTAACAGACTGATACATGTCTGAGCTCAGGTACTACTACTCCCTGTCCTCTTACTTATCATCAGAGCCAAGAAGCAGGGCTCAGGTATTGGACACTACATGTGTGAGGGCTCAGGTACTGGACTGACTGATTATTATCCCTATCTCTCCCTCCTCCTTACTCCAATGGGACAACGGACTCCGAAAGATTAGACAAGATACAGCAAATAACCCCAATCTTGTCAATCAATGCTAGTGCCTAACCTTGTTTTGTGGCCATGTGCTCTATGGGCAGAATCTGATATTTTCTTCTGACTAAACCGATAACTCTCTCAACATGAATACGCAAATTCGCTATTTTTCTTGTGTCTGCCACCTCATACGCTGACAGCTGTTTTCTCCCCTTGGTAAATGCAGGTATCTGTAGTGAAGCGCAGTAAAATCCCTCACTATCACAAATATTGAACCCACGGTCTGCTAGGCCAATATCTCCAGGTAACAGGTTTTTTAGGAGGCCACTCTCTATTGTGATCTGTTTGTCGCTGACTCTCCCTCCCCAGGCACAAGATATGCAAGTGACATAGCCTTGGGGTGCAACACCAATCAGAAATTGTACAGTATGGTGATGTTTGTAATTAAAAAATCGGAATTAAAACTAAGAAGTTTGGGAGCCCCTTGTCTTTTCTTCATTTTTTTTTCCAAAGGACTCCTTGTTGAACTGTGTGTCCATTGCTTTGGCTCGAAGATCTCCCAGCTCTGTTGTGTTTTGTCTCTGAACATCCTCCATCTTCTCATGGTAATCCATTGTAAGTGCAGTCTGGCATCCGGCATCTACATAGCCTGCAACATATCAGTGGGGAGCATAATTACATAATTCATGAATATGAATTATACAAATTGCTGTTAAGTTATCTTTTTAACAACCTTTTTACAAACATGCAAGTTTTCTGGTCCAATTATACAGGTTGATTTAAGTTAATATTAATTATGTGAAGTAATCTTTTTTTACAACGTTTTTACAACATTCAACATTTGTAACAATTAATAATAATTAATAACAATTAATAATAATGCTGGTCACCTTGATCCTTTAATGTTCCATTCCCACTGATCCCCTCTGATTGTGGGTTGTTGTCAGCTGGCTGCTGCGGTTTGGAGCTTTCGGCTGTCTGTGTCAGATCCGGGCTCTCATCTGTCTGTTGGAGATCCAACATAGCCTAAGAACATTCCGACCGTCTTTGTTGGTCTTCACTGAGCTTCATCCTCTGCTCTCGTTTAAGAGACGCCTCTGATTTGGGTTTAGTTTTTTGGTACCCTAGGTTGACCATCAGAGCCCAATCTACCGACTCAAGGTCACCCAAAGCGCTAGGGCAGCCTAAAAAGCCCCAGTGAAGTCCATATTAGACTGCCGGTAACTTAATAATCATTACTAAGTAAATGAACATTTAACGACAACCTAAGGCTATACAAACACAGACACAAAAAACTAATTGGCTAGCTAACATACTTCCGACGAAGTGGTCGCTGCAGACACGGGCATTAACAGACTCTGCTCCTCCCGACCGCAGACGTTCGTTAAAAATCCACTTTTTACGGCGTTGTTCTGTGAACTTTTTATATTTCTCACCTTTATGAGTGACAATCTTTGGTACTTTGTAAAATCCCTTTCCCTTTTCTCGGTTTGAACGATTGGAGCATCCGTAAACTACACAAAACATTGGCATTTTTTCAGACGGCACTGGCAGATCCTCAGCTATTTCACTTCCTGCCCTCAATCTGAATTTCGCGCTCTCGCGATGCAGCAGCGTGACGTCACGTGAAACCAACCTATTGTGTATGCGGCGCATTCAGTCACTCATTTTCGTATCCCATCTTTCACTTATCTATAAGTGCTTCCGGCCCACATAATTCTCATGTGTTTAAACTTTAAGCACTGAACTATTGTATAAAGCTCTCTAACAATACTGCAAAGCAAACAAAATGTTATACATCACGATAAATGCTATTTATTTGTCAGTTGATATTGATAGAAGCCAAACGTGCATCAAATCAGCTTTCATGAAGAATAATAACTAAAAGCCTTCAGGTGTCACAGGTTGTAGAGATGCACGTGCCCAGAGAGTCAGAGCACAAAATACTAAACTTGAAATTTCTCTTTCACCCCTTCTGATACTGAAACGGACAAATAAACACAAAATAATGTCAAAATTCCCATACTAAAAAGAAACCTTATAAAGGTATTTAGTTTTGGGATCAACCAGTGTGTAGTGATTGGTTGAACAGCAAGCGGTTGACGGAAATGTAACGCCTCCTATTTATTCGGAACATCATGTTCACAAGCAATTGTACTAACAGGTGATAAAATGTAATGGGTACTTCCTCATGCAAATTCAAGGTCGAATCTGATACAGAAAATGAAGATGATCAAGCTGATACATCAACTTTGCCACCGTAACTTCTGCAGGATGTAAAGGATTGGTAAGTTTTTATTTTTTTATATTAGGTTAAATAGGTAAAAACTATAGCTAACTGTATTACCTTTTATCAGGGTTTTAGATTTAAGACTTTTTAAGACCTTTTCAATAGTGCAGAATGATATTTAAGACCAATTTCATGGCAACAAATTTGCACATATCCAGCCAACAAACACCCACCCCCCCACACGTGTTATCTGTTGGTTGGTTCCGGCTATTTTGTTCTGCCCGATAAACAGAGACGTACATGATCTCTAAAAGAAAAGAAAATCTTAAGGTTGTTGGTTCGATTGCATTTCTAAGACCTTGGAAACATGGAGTTAACACATTTTACAGTTTTCTCCATTGGTTCGGCTCATTTCTAGAAACAGAAATTACATTCTCAAAACAACATGGACAAACCTACTAAACCACATGTCAACTGTTCACAACAGAATTGAATTTCTCATTAGTTTCTTCAAATTGCAAATGTCTAAGTTAATGTCTCAATGTATCTTTGAAATGATTAAGTACAGGTAGCCTACATTTAGCACAATTTCCAAGTGATTAGATCTTGTTGATCTAAACTGATTGTTGATTCTCAGTCTAATGGTTGTTCGCTCCAAAGCATGTCAGCGTCATTTCATTGTATAAGTCATCACATGCATATAAGTCTGTTCAATTGTCAAAATTAGTCAAGAACATAATACCATGAATACCATATATGAATCCCTTGGAAAATTTAATTGATTACAGAAATTGACAGTCATGTGAAAGTAGAACTTGACTAATGAAGGAAGAGTTTCATACATCTCAGATGACCAATCAAACAGTAAGTTTTGTTAACCAACAGGTGCTGTCCATGACTGTGAATGCTGACATACATGTATGTTACAGTTTTTCTCAATTGCTTTGGCTAAATTCTCAAATGAAAATTGTATTTTTGAGCAAATTGCAAATGCTTTGGCACATGTGGTCAAACATTAAGTACAATCGTCTGCAGTTTGCACAACAAATAATTGCATAGGGCTTGTTGATCAAAACTGATGAGTCAATTCTCACTTAAACTGTCAAACTCCTCACAACTTCTCAATCATTTTTCATCGTGTACGCCATCACATTCAAAACAATCCATTCACTTCTCAAAAACTGGTATACACGCATGTAAATTGCATAAATATCTGACATTGATATTGCTTGTAATGTCTGCTACATTGGCAAATTACCTCGAATTGCAATACAATTTGAATCAACCAGTCAACCAATCAACCATTTAACCAATGAAGTTTGGGAGCATATACAGTAAAAAGTAGATTGCCCACAGCACAATCAATACCATTTCTTGACCATGGAGGATTTCCACAACCCTGAACTGCAGCAACATGCTCGTAGAAGACCAATTGGAAGACGTGTAAGAATACGTGGTGATGGTGATAGAGGAAGACATAACAGAGGAAGAGGTGGAAATAGAAGAGTCAGAGTCTCTGACGAAATCAGAGCCACACTTGTGGATCATGTCAGAAATCTGGTTTTACAATGGAAGTGGGTGGTCGAAGAGTGCAGCCTAATGTAAATAGGTCCACAGTGTCATCAATTGTGCAAACCTTTCGTAGGGAAAACAGGTAAATATGTATTTTTGTGTTTGTTTTATGTAAAGCATTTTTATAAAAAACAATATTGTAATTGTAAATGAAAGTCTATCTGTACATTCTATAGAACTGCTCAACAACCTTGTATTTAACCATCAGCAAGAACAAGAAATTTGCAACATGGTCACAGCAAACAATTCCATCAGGCTAATAGAGATCCAAAGTGCAATCATAAATGACAATAATGTCTTCGCAAACATAGATTCTGTCAGCATTTCCACCATAGACAGAGTTTTGAAAAGACATCAAATGTCTATGAAACAACTCTACAAGGTGCCATTTGAGAGGAATACTGAAAGAGTAAAGGAGCTGCGGTACCAGTATGTCCAAGTAAACTATTGGTGTGCACTTACATAATGAGTTTTACTGTACTTCTAAGATGCCTGTATTATGTAATTACTGTAAAGTTTTAGAAACCCATAATACTGTAAGAGAAAACATTTACTGAACTCTAGAATAAAAAATTCACTTTATTTTGTTTCTGTGTTTCTTCGTAGAGAATCATGGAGTTAGAAGGACATGAAACAACCCATATTCTTGTTTTTGTGGACGAGGCCGGGTTCAATCTGTCCAAAGGGCGGAGACGTGGTCGCAATCTCACTGGACACCGAGCCACAACTGACACCCCAGGCCAATGTGGGGCCAATATTACAATGTGTGCTGCCATTTCAGAGAATGGAGTGAGCACGCACATTCCACACATATACTATAACCCTATATGGACCCTATAAAACCCAACTGCTCCTGGCCTTCCTAGACACACTTTACACAGACCTGATTCCAGAACAAGAAAGAGGTTTAGTGAGACCACATTGGCCTAATTATGTTGTTGTCTGGGATAATGTCAGCTTCCACCGAACCAACATTGTTAGGGAGTGGTTTGCTGCACATGAAAGGATAACAGTGGAGTTCCTTCCACCATACTCTCCATTCCTAAACCCAATAGAAGAGTTTTTTTCTGCTTGGAGGTGGAAAGTATATGATCACAGACAAGGCCTGGACGATTAATCATTTTTAAACCGAAATCGCAATTTGAAGGGATGCGATGTTCAAATCGCAAAAGCTGCGATTATTTCGATTAAGGGCTTTAAATATGATAAAATACACCTACGTAGTATTTCACAGTTTCCTTCTGCAATTTTACGTTTAACCAATAGGGGACATTTTAACGCTGTACATGCTTTTGAATTAGCAAAGAACGTCATTTGGAAAAGATGAGCGCGAAAGGGAGCAGCAGTTAAAAATACGCAACAAAGTAATGTTATGTCTGCTGAAGCGCAAAGTCCTGCAGCAGCAAACTACTTGATACCTAAAAGAACAAGCAACGCTTATGTTTGGAACTATTTTGGATTTCAAACTCATATATGATGTTCTTCCAAAGCAAGTGCTTTGTAAAACATGCCGAAAAAGTGTGTGTCGACCTCGCGAGGCAACACAACCAATCTCTATCAACACCTGCAGAGGTATCACAGACTATTCTATGACGAATGCAAGGCCAACCGATTTGGATGCCAGATGGGCGGAGCAAATAACGGCTTTAATTACTAAAATGATCGCTAAGGATTCGCTTCCGATCAGCTTTGTCAAAGGAGAGGGCTTTAAAAATGTGTACAGCCCGAGTTTACTGTTAGTCTAGAAAAACGATCACTGCCAGTCTGGAGAAACTTTTTCATGACAATAGAAACTGAAGCCTTTTGAGCTGTTAATTCATTAAATCGTTCCGGACTGTTAATAAATGCCGTCATACGGTTAATACGTTTTATCGCATGTCTGGTCTAAAATATTTATGCCTTTATTATATTTTCCTTGATCAATCACCCTGCTGTTTTTTTGTTGGTATAAATGTGCATACTCATATTTTACAAGGAAATGTCGTAGCATTATGAGCGGTTGAAGCTGATCGACGTACTGTTAATAAGTGCTGTCTTTCGGTTGTTAATATATTAATGTTTCAGTGCGTTACCTTAATGTTTAGCTTGATGTAAGATTGCCTATTCCATAATAAATAAAGCAGTGTGTCGTCACAGTTTTAAAGTGGTCTCTCTCTCTCCGTTTATGTGCGTGCAATTCTGTAATTGCGTCCATATGGGGGAGGGGTGCGAATTTTGAATAATCTTCGAATAGTTCTCATCGATCTTCTAATATTATTTTTGCCTTAAATGCCCATCCCTAGTTTATACTTGTTAGTTTAACTATTTAAAATACTGTTGTTATTCTCTTAATTTGTCATGACATTTTTGCATGTCTTTCTTTGATGAATGCTGTTAAAACAAAAACCTAGCTCTTTTTATTTGAAATAGTAGTCAAATTGCATTTTAAATCGCAATTTTGGTCAGAAAAATCACAATTAGATTTTTTCTTCAAATCGTGCAGCCCTATCATAGACCACAAGATCAGATGTCTCTGTTGGATGCCATGAATGCTGCATGTGAGGACATCACAGCTGATCATTGCAGGGGATGGGTGCGGCATTCAAGGAGATTTTTTCCCCGGTGCATGACAATGGAAAACATAAGATGTGATGTTGATGAAAATCTTTGGCCTGACCAACAAGAGCGACAGGATGTCCAAGAAGAATAGTTAGTTTTTCATGGAGGTTATTTTGTAGTTATTAGGGTTCGAGCCCGAAGGGCTAGAAACCTATTGTATTTGTTGGTTTTATTATTATTATTATACTTCTTCCCTAGAACTGATACTGCAGCCCAAACCGTAAGGCCGACAGGGCTGAGACTTGGTCAGATGGTTGTAGTCCTTGTCGCTACTCAGATACACGGAACCAGCCAAATCGGCCCATAGGTGGCGCTACAGCGATGCCGAACGCGTTAACGCTTGTTACTCCTAAACCGTTTGTCGCACACCCATGTGTCTTATATCAGTGTAATCACTGGCTCAAAACTTAAAAAACGTATATCTCTGATTTCATTTCCGGTATGCAAATTTTTTCGCTAATTAGCATTTTATGAAAAAAATTAAAAATGAACTAGTCCCTGGATTTTTGCCCTATTGGAACCAAACCAACGCTGATGAGTTCTGTGGAGTGTGAATATGAATAATTATTAAAAAAAAGTTGAAATTTTCATCCCCCATCGCTAGAGGGCGCAAAAATGTCCAAAACGGAAGTAACATATTGAACTAAAATGGCCATAACTCCTTAACTGTTTGAGATATCTTCATGGGGCTTTTAACATATGTGTACACCCTCAATCCGGGGTCACAATAAAAAAAAAAGCGGCGTTTGGCCACTAGGTGGCGCTATAATTTGAATGAGCTAGAAAATGGCTATAACTACGCAACAGTTTGCCCGATTGACTTATTATTTGGTATGGTGTGTCTTTGTCTCATTCTACATGAATATCTAAAAGGACATTGGCGTATCCTAAAAAACATGGCCGCCATTGGCCAATGAAGTTTGAGCACTTATTAGACCGGGTTAACGGAGGCCGAACAAAACGACGCTCGCTGGGCTTATTCGTCTCATGGTCTTTAAGGTCTGTAAGAAATGTGAACTCATTCGGCCACCGGGGGGCGAAATAACGCTTTAGGAGTGCTTTAACAATTGTATATCACGTGACATTTGACATATACAGAAACTATTGGTATCATATGATAGTACTCTTCATTCTGAGCAACTTTGCCTCTGGAACAACTTCTGTCAATCGAACAGTTTGTGAATAATCGCTGAAGGTCAAAAACCTACCTTCGCAAACTAGTCGTTGGATTTTCGACCGATCGGAACCACAACAATGCAGATGACTTCTGTGGGAAGTGTTTGTAAATACTTAGTGAAAAAAAGTAGAAATTTCCTTTCACGGTTGCTTAGGGGCGCCAAAATAAAAGAATGGGTGGAGCCTATCACATTTAAATGGCCTTAAATCCAGAACAGCTAAACATATCATCATATGCCTCGGGAAATATATGTAGACCATCACTCCGAGGTCACATACAAAATAACGTGGCGTTTGGACACTAGGTGGCGCTATAATATTAAAAATGGCTAAATGTACATGTCTTTTGGTGGCCTGGACAACTTTGTGTCATGTGACATTTGACTAATACACAAACTATTGATATCAAACGATAGATCTCCTCATTCATAACAACTTTGCCTCTTGAACCATTGATGTCTATCAAATGGTTTGTGAGTTATTGGTGATGATGTATAAAACCTACTTTTGCAAACTTGTTCAAAGATTTTCAAGCAATTACAAAATTTCCACCACAGTACATTTCTCTGGACTCTCTAGGTCAATAATCATCAAAAACATGTTGAGTTTTTTTTTGTTTTGTGACCATAACAGGGTCCTTTATTATATTAGCGTGAAACAAGTGTGGTGAAGGTCACCACTCCTTAATAATTAATCCAACTGACTTGCCATTAAGTACTATTATACATATTATGACACAAAACAAGCATGCAACATGTGATTCTTATCGGAAGAGGCATGCCTTCACAACAGTCAAAAAGGTGAAATATCATACATTTAAAATTACTATTTTAAACTTGTCTTTAATAAATACATCATTTGCTAATCAAATTGCTAATCAGCCAGTCACATAGCATAAACTCAATCCATTTTGGCTTCTAGACGTGGTAAACACACTTGCTGAAGTTCAAACCGAGCATCAAAATGGAGAAACAGTTGGATATATGGTATGGGATATATTAGATAACACATACCACCTGAGGATTGTTGCCAACCAAGTCCATGTTTTGATGGCTACTTCCAGCAGTAAAAAATGGACCATGTCAGAAAGCTCAAATGATCTCAAACTGGTTTCTTGAACATGACAATGAGCTCACTGTACTCCAATGGCCTTCAGAGTCACCAGACTCAACCAAATAAGCATCAGTTAAATGGCAAGGTCTTCTGGAATATTGTTGCAGACCATGAATGTGAATCAATTATCTATTTAAATTGGTCTTATTGTTTTTAATCAATTTTTCAGAACACAAAATGAGCTATTTTGAAGAATGTGCATTGTATTAACAAAAAAGACCTATATATGTGCATGGAATGTTTTAGAGACACAGGAGTTGCTTTGTTTTGCTAATGGCTTCGTTCTTTATCAATTGACAGCTGCCAAGCCACACCCTTAGCAACCAAACAGATTATTTTTTGCAACCGTCTAGCCAGACCTACATCTCTGCAGTAGAATATTATAGAGACAAGGGGCTTGGTTCGTTTGACTTGTGGTTTGATGTGTTATTAATTGACAGGTGCTATTCCACACCCATGGCAACCGAACAGGTTAGCTTAGCAACCGTTTAGCAAGATCTCTATCTCTGCAACAAATCATCATAGAGACATGAGAATTGGTTTATTGCATTCGTCCCTTAGGTATTATCGGTTTACGCCCGTTTTTGCATACGAGTGTACGCATGCATGGTCTGTATTAAAAGTTACCAACCATTTCTGTCATATTTCTTGGTGTGGAAGAGTGTCATTCATTGTGGATTTGTTACGGTGCCATTCCTGAGCCTAGTTGACAATGGCAAGGCCAATAGAGGCCTTAGACTGCTCGAACCCGCTAAATGCTGCTTGCAGCTTTAATTTACTATTGTATTTTTGTTGTAACATACCATTAGAAATATGAAATGTACAGCAATTGGACAAGCAAGATTTCAGTTTACATGTAATACACACACAAACATAAATGTACTGAATAAATCAAAATGTTCATTTACTTTTTTTTCTGTGTACCATTGACTCTTCTCAAATTTTTTTTTTATGAAACCTTTATTTCCATGGGTGACGGTCATGGTGAAAAAACAACTAAACATTTTGACCAGTGTGGCTCACACGATGACAAAAGTACTTTATATTTTGGTGGCCTTGGCCAAATTACTGACAAGATAACTAGGTTTTGAAGCATGAATTAAATGTTTTGGGTGAGAAACTTCATTTTGCACACATGCAATAAAGTTCTAAGGTTCCAGCAAACAGTTGTGACATTTGCACTCACAGTTTAGAGAATGTTAAGACTGTTGCGAAAAATGTGCCAAAGCAATTGAGAAAAACTGTAAGAGCTTGACCGTGCAGGACCAGTATAATTTCTGAACATGGAGGCACCTGGCCAAGTAAATGAACAAGGGCAAATGCGTGCTCGAGGAAGAGGAAGAAGAGGAGCAAGGGTGCTTGGTGGTGGAATAGAAGGAAAAGGCAGGGGAGCACCAAGACACCATGCTGTCCCAGATGAAATTCGGTCCACAATTATAGACCATATCATCGACCGTGACCTCACAATGGCAGAGGTAGGTCACCGAGTGCAGCCTAATGTTCCTTTTTCTCCGCTTGGAGGTAGAGAGTGTATGAGCATCGGGCTCAAGATCAGAGGTCACTCCTCCATGCAATGGACACTGCGTGTGAGGATATTACAGGAGATCAGTGTAGGGGACGGTTGAGACATGCAAGCCGTTTCTTCCCTCGTTGCAGCGCAAGAGAAAATATAAGTGGTGATGTGGACGAGTTTAAGAGAGTTTTAGAGAGTTTTTGCAGGTCACGTTATTTTATTTCCACGTTATTTTGGCAAAAGCACCAAGAGTGTTGAGAACGTCCGGTCTGTTTCAAGAAATGAGTCAAAGTATTTGAGAAGGATCTTTGTCATTTTCGTGGCACTGACTCTTTATTTGGGAAAGGAATTAAGTTTTGAGGCATGAGTGAAAAGTTTTGGGAGAGATATTAGCTTTTGCAAGTGATGAATAGTGTTGTGCTGAACTGTAAGACTGTTTTGCCAAATGATCTTAGAATTTTGAGAATGTAGTTTCTGTTTCAAGAAATGAGCCAAAGCATTTGAGAAAAACTGTAATGCTAATTAATGCCTTGTTTTGACATTATGGAATTTAAGACTTTTTAAGACATTTTAAGGATCCGCGGACACCCTGTTTTATATACGATGTTAAAATCAAAATCAAGTGCAGGTGGTAGATCCTTTTCTTATCTAGCTCCTAAACTTTGGAATATTCTTCCCTGCACGGTCCGGGAGGCAGACACACTCTGTCAGTTTAAATCTAGACTAAAGACTCATCTTTTTAATCTTGCATACACTACACCTCCATAATATTAATCCTCAGAGGATTTAGGCTGCATTATTTAGATCAACCGGAACCAGGAACACATCCAACAACAAATGATGTACTTGTTGCATCAAAGAGTGCAGAACAGTACTCTACTCTCAGCCAGTCTTGTCTCTTTGTTCCAAGGTTACCGCAGGATGCAGTTCATGCCCAGACCTGATGGCAGAGCTGAGAATGGGAAGCGGTGACCTGACAAGTGCTAAGAGGATAGAGCTGGATAAAGGACGCGACAACTTTGTTTTTTTCTACAACATTTCAAATGCTATTAGATTGTTAATGATAATCTTTAATTTTTATATTTTTATTAAGCCTTGTTGTGCAAGCACTGATGAGCTTGTGCAGAGGCAGCAGCTTTTGCCAGAGGGGAACTGGAATCCCCTGGTTGGGCCTGGGTTCCCCTGAGGTTTTTTTTCTCGATGGGAGTTTTGGGTTCCTCACCACCGTTTGCATATTGTTTTGCAGTATCTGCCTGGCCGGGGGGGCTGCTTTAGAATTCATACTTGTATTAAATGTGTCTCATGTACAGCTGCTTTGTAACAATGAAAATTGTAAAAAGCGCTATATAAATAAAGTTGAGTTGAGTTGAGTTGAGTTAAAAAGCTCACACTACAGCAGGGAATGGTTACATTATAAAACAACCCGAGCAACATAATAAAATGACGCGATCGCTTTTGCCCTTCTTGATCAACCAGTGTTAGGCCACGTCTCATCGCAACTCAACAAAGACAATAAACCCTAAACCCTAAATAAATACTCAATAAAAGACAATATAAACACAACATTTGTTGCCTCTAGTGGAACATTATTACTCATTATTAGGACTCATGTTGTCTTTTTTCACGCGCACGTCTGCATTTTCAGATCACAAACATACGACAAAGTCAACTCACGTTAGTCCGTAACAAAGTGTTTTACAGTGAAAATATACTTACAGGCTGCAAATCAGAAGCGCCAGACTGTCCTTGTAAAGTATTTATGGTTGGAATAGCCCCACTTTTAACCAAAGCATTCATGAAGCAGTCGTCTGGAAATGAGCTGCACAAACTTGAACAGTGTTGTAAATATAATTGAACCATTCGTTTTCAGTTGTCTCAATTTAGCCGGGCTAAACAAAGGGTCTTACTTTTTTTAACGAAAGACACAGCGTCTCCACGACATGAGAGTCTGAGACTCGGCCTTGCAGAGTTTGCCGATGTTTGCTGCTGATTTGTCTGCGTTCACATCCCCGTCACATGTGACATCCCCCCAGCCGTCTGCTCCTGCACACACAAATAAACACTAGCACACAGCCACAGAAACAGACATGTAGCCGTGACAACGACCACTTAAGACACATCAGATACACGGTGACGATAACACATGTGAACTGATGTGTGACAGAGAGTCACAGTACAGTGGATTCAGTTCAGTGATCATAATCATTGTGTCATTTATATCTATATGTTGTGTAGCTGTAATATTAGTAAAGTGTAATAGTCACATTTATACATGTGTCATAATCAAAAATGTGGACTTACAACAGCTGTAGAGTGAAGCGCTATAGACGCATCTGAACTTCTGTTCATATCCACTGTTAACACACAAGACAGTATTTATTCTGACAGAAACATACAATACAATAATAAACTGCAGTGGATTTTTGTTGTGATGATTGACATAATGAGAAGTGCTGACCTGACCCTGAACGGCATCATCACTGACCTCCTGCTCTGAAGAATAACTGTCATTGTCTTCTTCAGAATAGTTGTCCACGTCTGGAGAACGGTCTTCAACACAAAGAGACATGAAATGATGTCATCATTATAATAGATGGACATTTTTTGAAATACAATTCAGCTATATGAAAATCCCATATCAACCAAAGTAACATTTAAAAGAGGAGTTTACTTCTTTCTCCAACACACAAATCAAAATAATTGATTATTAAAAAATTTGACTTTCGGGAACAAACAGGACTGTCGTCAGTACACACACATGTGAATGTGAGAGCGTGAGACGGCTAATAAATGCAGTGAATGTTCAAAGACTAATATTTGGACACATTTTTAAGTCCAATATAGAGTTTGAAATACATTTCATTCTTTTATTAGTAAAATGGTTGATTTCAGTAAAGTTATGGCTGAGGTCGGCTGAAGCGCTAAGATGTTCAGTAACGGATTTGGAGAAAAACGAGTTTAAAGTTAAGTGATGAAAATAAAAGCACAACAGTCCAGTATCACAAGTTAAAGTCACTTTATAGTGGTAAGAGATTTACTCGTATAATAATTTAATATAAATGACATTTCGTAATGTTGAAGTCTATAAAAATACTGAACAAAACCGTTTGAACAAAAGGAAAGTAAGGTAAATGGTTCAGGGCACACTTAAAGAACAAGAGCTCTGCCATCATCACTACACAAGGAAACTAACAAACATTCTGTCAATGTCACAGAATTTTGGGTTAATGTGACCTCTGGTACACACACGTGCAGGAATATCAGGACCACAGCCAATCAGAGGGGGGTCCGCTCTTCACTATCTCTGATTGGTTTAGACTCTCTGATTGGTTTAGACTCTCTGATTGGTTTAGACTCTCTGATTGGTTTAGACTCTCTGATTGGTTTTGCTGCATGTCCGCCCAAATAATATTAGATAAAATATTAATATAAATTAATTTTTTATATCCTTTACGTTGTCACGACGTGACCAAAACCGGCAGATTACGTCACAAGATTACGTCGCCACGACATAAATTTGATCAAAATGTTACGTTGACGTTACGTAACAGTCACTTATTTTGTCTATCTGGGCATCGTTTAAAATTTACATAAATATTTTTACAGTTATTATGTGAAATAAATTTAAATCAAGAATGAATTCACAACATTTCAAACATGCGCAATTTAACGTTACTAGCACACATATAACAAACGTGCTAATCGCCAATTTGATTTTACAATGGAGTCTATGCACAGAGCTAGCAAAGCTAGCGTCACATGGTGGATACCCCACAGCACATATTAGCACATCTCACTGTACTGTATTGAGATATAATTCTCTGAAACCTCCAAACATCACTTTATACATTATTAAACTCAAACAAAGCATTTTACATCATACATTGAATTTAAATCGGTTTCTGTTCAATACCCGTTAAATAGTAAATTTCAACATTGGATTTAAATAAACACAATTATCATAACAACAGTGATACTCACCGAGGAGAAATTTACATTAAAGAACAAAGAAATAAATGTTCCTCTGAGGTAAAGATTCAGTCTCTCATCATCTCGTCTCCTAACGCGGTTTATAAAGTTTAACTTTCTCACAGTCTTCATTAAAAGCAGTTTTATTTCTCGAGTTTTCCACTTGTTTCGTGAATCTATTGTTAGATGATTTAAACTGCGGTGCTCATATATTCTACCTGTTCCGCTACCACTCGTACTTTATCAAGAGGGGCGGGGCTTATGCTCTCGTCTGCCCAATGAGAGAGACTGTTGCTACGTCCCAATTGGCCTTGTTATATTACGTACTAAAAGTATGAAGTGTTTTTGTATACTTTTGAGTTGGAAGCAAAAAAGTGTGTAGACGAGGACGTCACATAAGAGCAGTGGCGGTTCTACATTGAATCACTCCCCGGGCGAGATCCGCTCTGGGTGCCCCCCCATCTACTCCCACCCATCCGAGAGAAAAAAAGCCATGTTTTACCATAACTATATAAGTGTAAGACGAACCTTATATTTCTCAATTGCACAAATCCTTCAACAGAACATTTTAAAAACACAATTCTGCACAAATCAGTATAAGTTATCAGAACTTAAATATACTCTATGTACATAAATGTTGCAACATATGTACATGATGTACATATGTATCATGATGTAACACGACCAGAGAACAACAACATTAAAATATTAAGAATAATATACAAATAAAATATAGAAAAAATATTCTAAATAGCACAAATCCTTCATCACACAAAAGCAAATCTAATTATTACACTATTGCACTAAGAACAGAAAACACAAACTAAAACCTGACCTTTCTGGCCTTCCTTAATGCAAAATCATCAATAATGTCATCATACGAAATCTGCCCCCTATTGAGTTATTGATACTGATGATAGGAAGGCCAGTGAGCTGTTCTTGAGACATGGTTGACCTCAGGTATGACTTGATCAACTTTTGAAAAGCTCCTCTCTGCTTGAGCCACAGTGACTGGCAGAGTAAGTGTAATCCTGAGAGCAGTCCAAAAGTTGGGGTAGATCTCTGATAGATCCTTATCATGCATAAAAGTGATAAAATTCAAGGAGGCTGATGGTTTTTGATGGCTGACCAGTGACAGAGGATTCTCCAAAATACTTTAGAAGTGCCCATGAATTTGCAATTGAAATTGACATCAAAAGACAGTAGGCTACAGTATAACTCTTATGAATTGCAAATTTAAATAAACATGCCCTTACATGCCAAATGTCTGTCATGACTCATTAGACGCTTTATTAATCTAATCTAAGGGAGGAACAATTAGCTCCTTGGTTACTGCCTCAAATTATATTCTTTGTCACGCAACAGAGTTATAGCAAATGTTTGCCTTTGAACACATCCAGACATATGTTAATTTCGTTGGCTAATTACAGGGCCCAACATTAACCCCAATGATGGAAATAAATAATAACTTTACTTGTAACAGTTTTGTTGCAAAGCACAATCTTATGGTGAAATTAGATCTCGTGTTTGTTGAGTTAAGACCGAATTATTGTTGTATAAGCATCATAGCAAGAAGGCTAACAAACGTAAGAGTTAACGTTACCACCCATTAACATTAGCCCTTCATTGATGATGGATAACGTCACCGTAATCATACAGAGAGAACGTAGTTACATACCTTTATCTTTTGCTCCTTTCTCCGCTTCTACTTTGATTTTTTCTTATATTGGGCACCTGACGGCTTAAACCTTTTTCTCTCCATCGCTTTCATGTTTATCTGGCACTCGACAATCAAGACTAAACCACTTCACCTCCACATAATCGTTTTGGATTAACTTTTTTTATTAGCCATTTCACACACAATGCAGAAAAAAAACGTGGAAAAATAGGCCTGTGCTTTAAAATTATGAATGAAATGTGCGTTATTTAGAAGAAAGTCAAGGTGTGACTGATTTTAGCCCACTAAATGGGCCCCCCTCCTTGTCCGCTCCATTTGGGAGATGAACTGTCCATCAGGGGATCAGCCCCTCCCCTTTACAGTTTTCACACAGCTTCTGCGCTTCTCAGCAAGCAGGGGCGGCGATTTACCAATTCCCCACACAGACAGTTATATTATACATAATAGAAACCTGCTTTGCGGCGCAGATTATTTTTCTTTTTCAAGTGCTTGTGCCGCCCCCCACGTGTCGTGAAAATTTGGCGCCCCGGGCGGCTGCCCGGTTCGCCCGTGCCTAAAACCGCCACTGCATAAGAGAAACGATCGTTGTTGCCTAGCTTCAGACACTCATAAACAAAGCATGTGACGTTTAATTTATTCCTATTGTTTTATTGACGCTTTCCGTTCCACCTTAAAAATATTTAAATATATAATAAGAACTGATCAACCGATTCAGCATCATCGCCTCGGACAGCACCGGGGAACGGCGCGATGTGGAAATAATATTGCTGATGACGCAATTGCCCTGCTCCCTCCAAAATGGATACAAATGCATATTCAACAAGCGGGTTAAAATAATCTAAATAAATATATGACGATTATCACTTTTGACATAAAATGTGAAAATAAATTAAAAGTGTTAGCCTACGCCGTATTACAGTAACTCATTTTTAATAAAATAATTTAAAATCCATATCAGTTGATTTGTGTCCACGCGCCACGCCCTCCCAGGAATCTATAACGTTACCTATACTTCCACATTGGATGGATGCTGAGGATTTTAAGAAAAGAATAGCTAGTGGAGGAGTTTGTAAAGTTGTCGACAATACGTCATCAAAAATCAAGTCCAATATGTGGGAGAATTTTGGAGTTAACTGAAGAAAATATTGTGAACTGCTTATTTGCTGCATTTTCGTGTTCGGAAATGTGGAACTTCATTGCTGAGGAAGCACAGATAACTGGTTAAGTGAGGAAGCTCATTAAATCACCTATATCACAATACATCTGTTATTTTCTTATTTTTTAAATTCATATTTACATTTACATTTATTTATTTGTTTATTTTATTTTATTTTAATAAAGTTTTGAAATCCAAAAGTACACTTTTTGAGCAATATGAATAAGTGAATAAGTAAAACTAAAACCATATGAAACATTTATGATTATTAGTGATGAAAACAGTTGTGCTTCTTCACATTTTTGTGTTTTTTTTTCAGGGTTATTTGATGAATTAAAGAAAAAAAGCAGCATTTATTTGAAATGTAAATCTTAACTCTCTTTTCTGTTCAATTTAATGCATCCTTGCTGAATAAAATGTTTTTTCTTTTCTTGTTTTTTTTTTCGTTTTGAAGTCAAAAACGAGAAAACAAATTATTCGAAGGTACAGGGACAGTACAGGCATTTTTCTGTTTATCATTTGCTCTTTAAAAAGTTGCATGATGAAGTGAAAAGAAGAGAGAAGTTTTGAAAAGCATACTTAAAACAATATGGTGGAGGGCTGTCCCAATGAAAGTCAGTTTTCCTTTTCGGCCTTTAAGGCTGTAATTTGACCAGGCCTCATTGGTGGCTATTTTCCGAAGGATTCTCCTCACAGCGTCTCCAATGTTGCTACCTCCCATCAGGCTCAAAAACTGTATCTATGCAACATTTAAAGATAAATGAAGCAAATGGTAGTATTGCAATGGCACATGGAGCAGGGTTAATTGCTGACACACAAGCAAATGCGAGAGGTGTATGTATTTCATTCAGATAATTTAGCCTACATGCACACAAATCTATATTTTGAAATTAAAAATGTCACTTTGTAACAAAAAGGTTACTGACCCCTGTGCTATATCAACATACCATCCTTTTTTTCCCTTCTGGGTCCTCAAGTTTTAATATGAAAGCTTGCAGCTCCTGCAATGTTTTGCAGGGCCTCTCAATGGTTTCCTGTGGTGGTGTTGTGATGGTTGCCGGACCAGGACGATTCTGTTGAATAGCCTGGATCAGACGCTCAATAGAATTAGAAATATCTGTCGACATTCTCTCTATTGCGAGGAGCATCCGCTGCTCAGATTGCTCGATGAGATGCTGGAAATCTGAAAAATTTAGATGGGTGAGATGATGATGATGGAAGGGGGGGTTCATCTTGACATTTAGTTATTTGCTTAGTATTCAGGCATATGTGTGGTACTTCAAGAAATAAAATAAAGACATTGGCATGACTGTATTGCCAGATGCAATAGCTACAGTATGGTCTTATTTGGATAGTAAGTCAAGTGAAGTCATCTTCATTTATATAGCACTTTTAACAATGCAGATTGTTTAAAAGCAGCTTTACAGAGATGAATGTATAATGTAAGGTAACAGAGATTGAGATTAGAAGACAGTAAAAAAAATGCAGCCATAATCTTAATTTTTTGAATATTAAAAAAAAACCATTTATTTTAACAGATGAATAGAATATCAACATTAAAAATGCATACCATGAAAAGTATTATTAGCAGAAAGATTTGGCAGGGGTGGCTCATCTTCCTCAGCGGAGTGAGCTGTGATGTCAGGAGGTGGTTTGTCTAAAAACAGACATTGAAAGCATGGGATAAACTCAGTTCAGGGGAGTTGAGTACTTTCACAAGGAATTTTACACAAAATGCCATGACAAAAAATACCAACCTACAACTCACACAATATAAAACACTCCAACCAAATTCAAAACATTTTTAAAATAGGTTTTTCATTAGAAATCTGTTTGTACTGTATTTCACACAAAATAGCTTCTTCCCGTCAGCTGGCAATGCACTTATTTTGCCTGTTCACTAATTGACGCACCACCATCAAATCAACACAACACAAGAAATGACACATGACAATGAAAAGTTAAATCTGTTACTTACAACTTGGAGGCTTTGGGAGGCTTGATGGCTTCTGAGAGGATGTGGACATTTTTCTCCTTTTTTTGGTAGGAATCTCACATTCTCCTATTTATTCAGGATGAAACAGTTTATATATAGTTTAGTTTTATAAGAGTAGTTTTCTCTGTAATCATGGCATGATTTTTATACATAAAAAGTGGAGTAATGCATGACAAAAAGCAATCGCGTGTGTTTACCTTCACTCTCGGTCCAGTATTTTGATGGCACTTTTTTTTCCGCTCTTCTTCTGTGTCCACGTTTGAACTTTCTACAGCTTTTTTGGCTCGTTCTCTGGCTGTCTTATAGTTGTCTAAGGACAGAGTAAATTTGAGTTGTCTTTTTAGTTTTTGTAATCATTTTACTGTGTAAAGGCAGTGTACCTCCATATGACTATATATTTATTCAGTTTTCTCACCAGTCTCGGAGAGTATTCTTATATTGTGCCGCTTTCAGAGCTCCTTATCTGGCCTTTGGGAGGCCTTTGCCATGGCAGCAGCGTTTCTACGGGCCCAGTAGCAAATCAGAACCTAAAACATTTCAGGGAATATGTTATTTCCGGTATTACGTGTGTGTGTGTGTGTGTGTGTGCGCATGTACCCTTACCCCATTCACCTCCTCTACCCATAATGCAGGCGCCACAGCAATTGCATTTTCTTGTTCAAAAATAACTATGTAAAATCCAACCTACATTACAAACAGAAGAAGAGACACTCCTTAGAAAAGAGGGCCAATATACAGTATATGAAATCTAAGTTAAGACATTAAAGTAATGACAGAAAAAAAAAAATACTAACTATGTACATATTTCCATATTTCATTAATCAAGGTCATGAAGGAGAGAAAAGACAACTTTGCGGCCATGCCCGTCCTCAAGGATCATTGCCCTTCCTTGCAAGTTTGTCTTGTCAACGATCTCCATCTTTGATGGACCACATACATAGGCTCCATAGATCATCGAGTCGCATGGCTCGTAAAGGTACGACGTTAAGTGCGAGAAGACTCTACATAAGTGCTTTCCGGAGTTGGTCCTCTCCAGAACTTCACAGCAGGATGTTGGGCTAACAATGTAAACATTATTAGGATGTTTCAATTGTATTGGTTTCTCTTCACTTGTTTGTATAGGGATCTGTGAACGTTCTTGGAGCCGTTTTGCTGCTTGGACTAGAACATGGTTTCCTGATCTAACCATCTTCTTCAGCTGGTGCATGTAGCTCTCAAACGCAAAGGAACTGCATTTGTCTAATGATCCATATGTGGTGGCATCAGCAGTGAGGTGAAGCAGTGAGTGCACATTGTACACTAAGAATTCTTTCCCATATATATGCCGGCCTTGTTCTACAAAATATGTGAGGAGCTCATGGGCATACACATTGTGGGTTTGTGTTAAATGTGCAGACACTAATATACACAAAGCCACAGTAAAGGCCATGAAATGACTGTACAGGGTTTCTGGCAGGATTCCCCGGAGAACAACTTTGCCAGTGTAGAGCATAAACTGCCTGAATTCAGTGGCCTTCCACCTCTCCAATTCCTCCAGACTACGTGGCTTCCTGGCAAAAATATGGGGTATGTCATTTCTCAAGTTCCTTAGCCTCTGATTGACCTCCCTCAGCTGAGCCGGCGATAGCCGATGCCCCGACTTGCCCTGTGACCATAGTAGGAGCATTTTTCTCATCACTCCCAGGCAGCACTAGTGCATGTAGTCAGCAGGGAAAGACTTGATCATGTCAATTTGGAGATTGCTGAAAGGGGACACAGCATTTTCGTGATGATGTTCTGGCTGGAGTTGCTCTCTAAATTTTGATTTGGATTTGGATTCAATTTATTGTCATAACACATATAACAAGTACAGTGTAACGAAATGGATTTAAGAAGAAGAATACAGCAAACATGAGGGAAGTGGAGAGAAAAAACAGATACACATAATACACCATAGACAAGACTTGCAACAGGGTAAGATAATCCAGCTCCGGCGAGCAGCCATCCGGTCCTGCAGCCATTACGGCGCTTAACACAGACCCGCTTGCCAAGCTGGCGGGTCAAAGCTGCGGAGGTTTGGAATTGGTCAGAGTCTGTGTTTGTGTGTGTGTCTGTATGAGCGATAAGGTCCAAAAGTCTGTGTGTGTGTGTATGATGGGGGAGGAAGTGCAAGAGCGTCTCGCCACATTGCCCTTCAGGGTTGTTTCTCCAGTATCGGCCTCGGCCAAGGCCAATCCTGGTACAGGGGTTCCGAAAAGATAAGATTGCAGTTGTTTAGTCTTGAGGGGAGTAAACCGCATTCCAATTCCACGGCTACTCTCTTTGTCCATTCTGGTCTCTAGCATCTTCAATTTTCCTTTCCATAGCCGTGAGCTTTTTCAAGATGTAATCCATATTGCGATTAATAGTCTCAGTCTCAGTGCTGACCGCTCTTCCCACGGCCTCCGTCAAAACAAAAATGTTCCCGTTTTAAGAATTTTTCGATAACCCAGGCAAAGCATAATCCAATCAGCATAATACCTGTTATCATGGTTCCGAAAAGGTAGATATCTTCAATGTCCTCCATGGAAAGAGCCGCCAGACACACGATCCGCCATCTCTCCCACGCGTCCATCGTGTAGCCAGCTGCGAACGTTCCGTCAGGGCATTCAGGTTCACCCGAACCTTTGTTTCTCGTCGAGAAAATGGTGTCAATTGCGCTAAGTGACCAGTTGATCAGATCCATAATTTCCAAGTTTCGAGAGCAGTGCAGAGAGAATCTCTCAATAGATGAGACGAGACAAGATAGGAGACAAAGCAGGGAAGATATGGGCAAGGACGGGGAGAGTGAAAATGCGACCGCCTCCGATGAGAGCCAAACCTAAATGAGACATCGTTCCTCAAAGTGAGGTCATGCACTTGTTGGTAAGTGATGCGTCCCTCCCAGTTGCCTTTTTGGGTGCATTTGTCACAGCCATAGTAACCTGAGAATTGTTTGATGCACTTCAGCATGGCTTTTGCTGGTGCATCACAGGTAATGCATCTCAATCTTACATTGAGTGTTGTTTCTCCCCATGCAAAGCCATTCATTAGAATCATTTTCAGTTCATCTGATATGACTTTAATGAAGTCCAGTGATTTAGGCTTGTCCTCAGTGAGGGCAATGGTCAAAGGAAATGTGCTTGCTGGTTTTAGATGTACTGTGCAGAGTACAGGCCAGAAAGATTTACCAGTGCTCTTAAAGAGTGGCAGTCCATCTACATTGAGGGATATCTCAAGCTGAGTGATGTCTTTTGCATAATTGTAGGGATATCGATTCAAACACATGATTAATTGTTCAGTCACTCCTAATTTAATGCATTCCACACCAGACACCATTTGGCTTTCAACAGGATCCGTTTTTAATAACGTTTTAGTAGTAGATGGCAGGTGTTTATGCCCGTGATTCCTGAGAATTTTGAGCAGTTTTTCAGCAGCATTGTGCTTGATATTATATTCATTGATCCACCTCTTTAACTCTTCTTCTAAATTTTCAGTGGGCATATCAATGTTGGCAGTATTCTGAAAAAACTCTCCATCCATGTCACTACTGGAATAATCAAGAACCATATTCTCTGTGTCTTCTGCCATTGTATGTTGTAGCGATGTGACTGCACTGATGTCAGCATTGACAAACCACATTTCATCGCTGTCACTATTAGATTCTTCAGTCATTGCATTTTTTAGGCCCGGGTTCCAGATTGGCATAGTGTCCCTGGGATTGTCTGCTTCACTGTTTAGCACAGTACTAGGACCAGCTGCGTTAATGTGCACATTTCTCATTTTCCGTTGTACCCTCTGCCATAATCGTTTGTATTCTCTTTTCCTAGCTTCTGCAGGCATCCAGTTGTGTGACACAGCTATGTGTTTTTTTCTCTGCAAATGGGTACACGCATGTAATTTAAGTAAAAAACCTAAAGATCATACATTTTTAGGCAAATACAGGGATCTTTCACGACACATTATAAGGTGAAAAACATTTTGATAAAACATTGAACTAATCACATTGCTGTGAAATCGCTCCCTTTTTCCGGCATGTCAGCAATATGCTGTAAATTTGAAAACCTTTTTTGCAAGACAATCCTACCTTCTGAGATGACATGGTAATCTGTCTGTAGGGCAGGGTCTGGAAAGCACAGAAAAGAGACAAAGTGAATTGAAATCACATATACATCAACGTGGGACAATTTTATTTACAACTGTTACTTCAAAGGATACAGATGATATTAGATACAATGCCTGAATTGTGAATTGCCTACGGTTGCGCATTAAAGTGTAATTTCTATAATAATAATTATTATTATAATTTTATTTTGTTTTTATTTTATTTTGTATTTACGTATTTATAGTTTGTTCTGGTTTTGTTATGTAGGCTATAAAGAAAACCAATACAAATTTATTTTCAAGAATTATTAAACATGGACCTTTATTTTCACCAAAAAGGCTTATTTCTGCTTTTTTTCTGCTTATTTCTATGCTCTATTTTTTTATTTTTATTTTTTTTGTAAGCGCAAACTGGGTGCTTGCTGTTTGGCCAGAATAAGCTCGAGGTCGTGCAGCTCTGGAAGCAGAGTTTCGTGCAAAATTACAAAAACTGCCGTGCACACATTTGCGCGAAATGGGGTCTAGCGTCCACTGTGATGACGGCACCGTCGGGCTCGTGCGGAGGTTGAGGGACACGCGCGCGCTCACAGCCAAGCCTGTGAGAAGGCGCGTTAATTTTCAAATAAAGTATAATTTACAATAATGATATTAATGGTATTCATAATTTATTTTAAAGTAGCTAATGTTAACATGAAAGACCCTAAAAAAATTAATGGCCTTATCTGAAAACGATAAGCTACTTCTTTAGACCAAATGACGTCACGTAAACATAACGGTATTTAACGACAAATAAAGGCGATGACAGTGCTGAAGAGTGGTATAAAGTTGTCATTTTTAATTAGTTTTGTGTTTTTAATTTAGATAGAATGGTTAATTAAAATATTTACCTCAGAGAAACTGACAGTTTATTTAAAATTTAATTGAAATTTAATTTAAAATTTAATTGAAATTTAATTTAATTTAAAATTTAATTTAAATTTAATTTAAAATTTAATTAAATTTTTAATTTATACTTAGCAGCGTCTGTTATCAAGAAATAATACATTCGAATTCAAATATATAAATTAAATGAGTATACATAAATAAAAATATAGTAATTTAGTATTATTTACTGATAAATAATTCATATTATAATAATTGTAATTTATTATTATTTTTACAATTTATTTAAAAATGTTGAAGTGAAAATAAACCCATAGGTCATATTTCCCGGTTGTAAAATTTCGTGTTTTATTCGTCTTATAGATAGGCGAGCATTTCTCATGAAAAATCGAATTTGTACACATTATACACATTATTGTAATGTGTAAGATAAAGATGTATAAACGTCATACCTGTTTCTTCTTCTCAGATGTGCAGAACCTGACTTTTTTTCTTCATGGTAAAAAATAAATAAATAAGTCTTCTCCCAGAATGAGGTTCAAGCAGCTGCTTTCCTGAATCGCTCAAGCAGTTTTTGTTTTTGTGTTTTTGTTATATATATATATATCTCATATCTTTATTTGACCCTCTAACTTTAACACGCACTATTCTAATTCTATTCTTAAAAAAATCTAACTACCTTTCTAATCTATGGTATTCTATTTTATTTTCATTTATTATGCAATTGTATGTGTATGTGTAAAGACCTCTAACTAGCTTGCTCTATTCTTTTTTTTTTAAATTTATTCTATCTGTTTTCTTTCTTTTTATTTATTATATTATATAAAATCCCATTCTACATGCACTGTGTTAACCTAACTGAGACTTGTTATAGCACTTATATATCATTGCTCTTTTTGTTGTTTTTGATTGCTTCCACTGTCTTCATCTTTAAGTCGCTTTGGATAAAAGCATCTGCTAAATGAATAAATGTAAATATATAAATATATAATTTTTTTTTCATTACCTAGATATATATTATAATTATACAACATACAAAAACTAGCCAAAACACATCTAACAGAACAAAAGTGTATTATTTATTTATACAACATTAAAGTGCTTTTTAAATTAACGAAATGTAATATTCATCTTTAAGATACAGTACAATACAACAATCTTCATACTTCATATTCATAGCAGATTTAAAACAGTCCTTTTTGTGGTGGTTTATTTAGCTAAAGTTTTCTTGATATTTTCAGTTTACACAAATAAAAGCTAACGTTAGTTATTGGTTCCCAGAACGTTACTTTTTAAGGTTCGTTTTTGGTTCTCCAGGAAAGTTTTTTTAACGGCAATAGAACGTTCCGGGAACTTGGAAATAACGTTCTGGAACGTTCCGGGAACCTGGAAATAACGTTCTGGGGAGGTTCCCGGAACGTTATTGGAACCTAATAAATATGGTTAATGTTTCCGGAACGTTCCGGAAATATTGTACATCTTCTATTTATTCCCCATATATAAGCAGCATTAATAACACGAAAATTCATCATAATTAAATCTATATAAGGTTTATGTAAAAAGATTCACATAATCCATGTGTTTAATCAATTCTTTAATGGTAGACAAAATTATTTCTTAAAACAGAATCATAAGTAATAGAAACAAGGTTTTTCACATTTGTGATATAATATAATGCACAATATATTATATAATTTAATTCTATCATTTAATCAATACGTGCAAAAATACTGCATGCCAAAAACATTAGTATATTTAACTAAAGAACTATAAACACGATCCTTGGAACTCTTTGTCGGTGCGAACTCTTGAAGTGGAATGTCTGCCACCACCGCTATCTGCAAAAAAAGTAACAAAGAAGAAGGCAACGTAAATTCCATGGAAAAATTAGAATGAAACACATGAATGAAAAATCTACTAGCAAGATAGTTTGAGCACGGACAAAGGGTTAGATAAAAAAACATAGCCTAAATATTTCCTTTTAGTCCGTGTAAAAAGCAGACATTAATAACAGATTAAACCTGTTTTGTGTATTTCTGTTTACTTTCATTACTGAAAAAAACAAGCATGTTAAATAGTTTAAGTGCAGCGTCACAATATTAACAGATGTTGATAACGACTGATTTGACATTGAGTTTAAAAATGTGTGCAACAGATTCGGATTGTTTGATAAGCGGGGAATTCAAAAACGTATATTAAAGTGCCCAAAAGTAAAAAATTATATATTCCCTTTTTAGAGTATACTTTAAAATGACTAAAGAATATTTCAAATATCGTTTAGCAAGTGGAAATGTTAATAACTCCACTTTTCTTAGACACATGCTGTTTCGTTTTACACAACAAATGATTTAATAATTTAGAATAAGAATTAGTTGTTCTTGGATAAAGTTTAGTAGCCTAATAATAAAAGCGCATACGTACAGTTTTTAAACAGATTCTAATCATACTTATATATGTAATAGGGTATTCAGAACAAGGTTTTTGGAACTTTAAATAAAACATAAATGCATTCCTTTCACGGGACAATATTTTTAACCCGTAGTTGAAAACCTACTTAGACAATATCAAAGTATTGTAAAAAGTTTGATTACCGTTTTAAATTCCTGTGTGGGGCAAATTTCAGGACTAATGCGATAAGGTCTTCCACATCAATCGCCTTCAACGTCTTGAAGTTCTTTTGTGTTTCCTCTAGAAATAGAATAAATAAATCACACTTAAAATGTAAAAGTCTGATTAATTAAAACACATTTGATTTTGAATAATTTTACTACCGATTTTAAAACAATTTATTTTAAGAAAGTTATGTAAGTGATTTAAGTGTTCCAAGGAAACAGCACAGTTTTATCATTTATGGCAAATGTCCTAGCAAAACTGAGTCGAATTTAAATAAATTGTAGGCTAATACCAATAGATTTGGCCCACACCAGGTTAAAACCAATACCTGTAGAAAATGTATATAACTTTTTTATTTCTTTGATTGACATTGAGACAGACAGCTTTAAGATCTACTGTATGTAATGATCTAACATAATGTTAGACATTAGATTTTTCATCAACAATTAACAATAATGAATGTACACATTACAGATCAGAATTTTGGCACTATTTTGCCAAACTATATGTTATGTATGTCGCACTCGCATTTACAAATCTACTTTTGAAGATACAGACAAGAGTTGTCAAATTCAATTCCTGGCGGGCCGCAGTTCTGCAAGGTTTAGCTCAAACCAGCTCTAAACTACACCTGCTTGGAAGTTTCTAGTAATCCTGAAGACGTTGTTTAGCTGAATAAGGTGTGTTTGATAAGGGTTGGAGCTAAAATGTGCAGACCTGCGGGCCTCCAGGAACTGAGTTTGACACCTGTGGATATACGCATAGTCTGAAGGGCGTGGTTAACCTTTTACAATGTAATCCTTTTATTTATTTTATTTGGCATGTTTGTACGCTTCTTCCTTGTGTGTGCAGAAGAGTGTTGCATGTTGTGGCCTTTATCTCTCTTAATAACTTTTTTAACAGCGAGCAGCCTGCACTTTATTTTCTATTTCCTTAATGTTTTGAAACCGAAAAACAAAGTGCTTTACTTCCGATGGACATGCATCCTTTGAATAATGAAACATTTAGGAAGGTGCACCACAACAAAACGTACAAATAAAGGACATTTCAGATTACCATTCCCCATTTGATCACTAATTTGTAGTATCATCAGGGTGGTGTGCACAAAGGAACAATGTGTGTTGAGTGCGTCTAATAACTCAATTTATAAATAAATTAATTTAGCTAAATGATTTTGCTAAATGAAACTGACGAAAGAACACATACTTATTATAATATTGCAAATTCTGAGGCTTTGAAAGGCGAGTTTGCCTTTCCTCCCCTTTAGGCTGTAGGCACTCAACACTTCAGTCGAGGCCACTTTACGCATCATTTTGCGGACAGCGGCACCTTCATAAGCTCCGCCAAGAGACCGTAGGTAGTTCAACTGGAACAACAACAACAAAATAAAAACAACACTTTGCCACCTTAGAATTGTAATATGTGCATTTTGAGTTGTTCTGAGATATTGAGTTACAAAGTTTTAGACATTCATAGCAAAGATGGGGAACAAATCTCTAGAATATCAAAATAATCTCAAAATTGTAATTAGGATTTTTGGAACAGGTTGAATGCAGACAAATTCCCCCAAAAATCCCTTTACGCTTGGAATTATAAGGTTCTATCTGGCAAAACATTCATTAAAACAATTTCTTAACAGTTTTCTCATAAATTTAGTTTATTTTAGGTTTACAAAATTAATAAGAATCCAAATTCTCGAAAGAATCTGTCGAGATTTGTTTTACAAGTGACATCGTAATTATGACTGTGTCCGGCCATGTCATTTGTCATTGTCTTCTTAAGAGAAAGATATTCTTAAGAAAATATTTTTAACAGTCGCAAAATGTACACAATTTGGGATGTATAAAAATCAGATAATATGTGAATAACTCAATTGTGACGGAAATGCCAGACTTTATAATTTCAATGAAGACTATCCGATAATTAATTAATTGTAAACAAATTTCAACTGTTTAAAAGCGATACATATATTTACAGTACATTTCTTTTACAGTGCATTTGGCAGACTTGTATGCTGTGATAATTCATTTGCACGGTATAACTATTTAAAAATACTGAAGAGCAGAATTGTTTACATTGCTCTAAAATCACAGTATCTTACATATTAGAATACCAAACATACTTGGAATATTGTAGTTATTTAGAAGACTGTCAAATTTCAAATTGTAAAGTAAATGTCTTTAATGTTCAAATAGTCACATTTAAATTGCTTTATTTATTACCATCTTTGTCCTTTTGTCGCCGTTTTCCAGCATTTTGTCCAACTGTGCGAAATCCTCTAATGTTTGGCAGGGTCCATCAAGGATATCCTCATCTGCCATGTTACTAGGAGCCAGAGCAGCCAATACTGTGCATTGCATTGCAAGGATGTCCTGTTGGTTTTCAACCAGCTCCTGTAATTTCTGCAGGACTTTTGTGCGATAGTCTGTGGACAAAGTATATAAGAAAATACTGTAGCTTTTAAAGTTGAGCTATTTTGCATTTGAAAATTAAAATTTGATTAGATGACTTTTTCAAATTCTGAAAGTACATGTTTGATTCATTTAACTATAAAATATACATATTTTCACCAAGGGAGGCTGGGGACATTTACATTTATTCATTTGGCAGATGCTTTTATCCAAAGGGACTAATATTGAGAAAAAACAACAAGAGATTCGTCAAAGCAAAGCAATATTCATAAGAAGTGCCAGTTTCAGACAAAGTTTCAGATACAACATGCCAATGGACCCACTGCACTGTAACTCTATTAACTGCATCTACTCATCTATTGCACCATAACTTCAATAACTGCATCTACTCATGTATTGCACTATAACTTCAATAACTCATGTACTGCACCGTACTTTTAATAACTGCATCAACTCATCTACTGCACTGTAACTTTAATAGCTAATGTCTGTAACTAATGCACACTCAAGTCACTTGCACTATTGTATAGTCTATATTGTTATCTGTTCATAACCACCTGTACATTAATGTTCACAGTATATAGCCTTCTGTTTATATTGTTCATAGTACATACCTAAACTACATTTCGTTACACTGTACTTGTATATGTGTAATGACAATAAAGTTGAATCCAATCATCTAATCTAATCTAAATGGTTTCTGTGCATTGATTATCAGCGTCTTAATTGGATACTGCCTAAAGTTACTCCCACCGAGTCAAACCCCTCTACCAGTTTAGCACAAATCTCCACTAATGCTTTATGATTCGCAATACTCGATATCAAAAATGGATTTTGGTCCATCGAGGTTAAACGAGAAGACCAATGGAAATTGGCTTTTACGGTAAATCAAATGCAATATACGTAGTAGAGAATAATACAGGCCCTGCACAACAGCCCTGCCATCTTCCATAAAGCAGTCATAGATGTGCTCGGGCCCTTATCAGGGATCAGCCAGGTAATACACTATGTAGACGAAATGTTGATAGCTACAGAGGGCTGGCTCGTACAACCACTTAAAATTTGTTGATGAAGTGCTGCAAATGTTAAGCAAATGTTAAGCAGGCTTTAAATTGAATAAAGAAAAAGCCCAAAATGCCCAAAAAGAAGTACACTATTTAGGGTACCCTCACTCCATCACCGAGCACAAACAGAAGATAGGAGGAAATGCATCGCTGAACTGCCACAACGCATTTTGAAGCGAATTCAGAGCATGTGGCCATGAACCCAAACTACTTTAGATACTTCTTACCTGATTTTGCAAACAAAAAATTATGCCCTTCTAAATGGTAAATCCAAACCATCAGATATCCTTGAATGCATTGATGAACATGACAAAGTGTTCAAAAACTTAAAACAGTGTATGTGCTCTGCGCCTGCCCTGGGCTTGCCCAATCCCACAAAACCATTCCACGTTCAAGTTGATGCGCACGAAAATACAGCTTTATAGTTGCACAAGAACATGGGGGAAAACTTCATCCAATAGCATAGAATAGCTGTAAAAAAAAATCTCCAGTTGAACAGGGGTTCTACACTTGTACACAGCACGTTCTGGCTTTTTATTGGATCGTATAAAATATCGATCCAATAAAATAAAAGATCGTCTGTATTTGGCTGGGATAGCGTGGCGGACAAAAAGACAGCCCGCTAACATTTGTCCACAGTGCAACCTAAAACATAAACATTCATGTTAGCATTGTTGCTGGGCTGAACGGAGAGTCCAACAAAATAATAATAGGGATAATCGCATTGAAACATTAGTTAACTGCCTCACAGATTAGAAGGTAAATGTTTTAAGCATTTCTTGCAAAACCTGAAATATCTTCTCACTTTGAAGCACTTTATTTTTCATTGTTTATCAGTTAAGATTAGTGATGCATGCAGTTTTTTATAGTCTGATTTCTGATGTGTAGCTTTTCCTCTAGATCAAGGAACAAAGAAGCTGGGAACAGTTCTTGCCTATATTGCCAATATCGATCCACCAATTGGATTTTCTCCACCAAGAACATGATGGAAACGCCTCTAAACAGCCCATTGCAAACACCTGCATCAATTATTTCAATTAAACAACTACCTTGCATTTTTAAGAAAACATGGGCTGAGTCCAAAATCGCATACTCAATGAGTAGGTACTTGATTTCAGTAGGTATGTACTCAACGAGGCTAAGTGTGTACATACTGTTTTCCCTGAATGGGTGAAGCATGAATGTGATTGGCCGTTGTCCGCCATATTGATGATCTTTTTTTATAATGGCGGGGAGCAAATTAAGTTTGTGGTGCACATCTGCCACTTCTGTACTGGAGTGTACATGGGCCAAAACCACGTGACGTAATAACAAGCACATCAACTTAAGTTATGAGAGACAGGTGTATTAACATCACTAATGAAATAACATAGCCTTCCATGAGTTTTTCCAGCATTTGCAACATGTTTGTAATAACTTCACAATATTCACAAATGTGTTAACTATATCATGACATATCTGATATTCAGATTTTCAAATGTGTTTGTAAATGTGTCTTGTTGTTTAAACACTTTTATAACCATTTATAAGGTTGTGGGTTCGATCCCAGGGGATTGCTAATACCTATGTAAAATGTATAGGATAAAGCAATGTAAGTCGCTTTGGATAAAAGCATCTGCCACATGCTTAAATGTAAATGTAAGTATAAAGATTCCTTTGGTTGACCTATGCGCTGCCATATTTGTTTGTGCCACATTGTTTAAAATCGAATCTCTAAGATTTACAGCACATAACTTCATCCACTTCTATGTGATACACAAATGTAAGTGCTCAGTGAACTGTGAGAAGAATAAAGTGAGCATTACAGTTGTTGACGCCATGTTTATCCATGTGAATAAAACACATCCGTCAAAGGATATTGGAATGGCTTGTTATTGCCACTTTCATATGTATTTGTGTATTTAACAAACTCTAAATGTATTTGTAGCTTGTCTGCAGCCTATAATAAACATTACGTGGTTGAAAGCACTGCAGAGTTGTAGCAGGATTGAATACGTCTGTATCTGGCATTGAGTTAACCAGAGCGCTGAAAGTTGTAATCACACCGGTGTGATCGTACGCTGCAAGGACCTGCATACAACGAAAACAACAGTGTGAGTCTATGCTTCAAAAGAGTTAAATGTGTTAATATTGACCATGTATTGTAAGTGTGAAAATGTACATTTTATTTCAGACATGGCAAAGAGAGTGTGGTATATCCATAATGCTTCTGAGGTACTTCAGTCAGGGTCGGGCAACAGACATTATTTTACAGCGCTGCTTCAGGAGATTGACCAGAATACTCGTGTTGTCTTTTTTATATAGAAAAGCATCATTCTTTTCAGTGTGCCGAGAGAGACAGGCGAGTCACGAAAAATTGTGTGGTGTGTATATGCTTAGTTTAGGTCCTTGTGTAAATCAATCACAAATATCAGTCAGTTAATTGTATAGCACATGTGAGGTTGACAACGAAGCGCCAGATGGGACCATAAGCCCAGGGAAATAATGTGGGTATTTTTTTAATTTCTCATGAAATGTTTTATATGAAATTCCTGAAGTCAAAACAACAATGTCTTGTAAGCTGGCGTCATGCACAAAGGATGTAATGTGCACAAAAATTAACTAAGACTAAACAACAGTGAAATCGTGCTGCACTGCATGCTGTTTGTGTAGTATCAACATTGTTGTATGTATAGGCAATAATTTGATTGTTCTTGATTGTATTTGGGTAATTAACAATTTGGTGGCTTGATTTGTATAGATTCATCTTCTGTTGTGTTTGATCAGGCTCATTGGATGGCTTATTGAAAAGATTTGATTGTGTTTTTTGTGTGTTTAAAAATATATGTTAATGTTTCGAATAAAAAAAAAAAAAACTTTAATATTTCACATATTCCATGTGTATCCTTTAATGCTTTCTCTCTTCTCACAAATTAACGATTTTCTTCTTGTTTCTATAATGTTTCTCCTTCTGCAACGTTCTGATTGGTAAAGCTGACACAGTCTGTCATGATTTTTTATGTTCAATAGGTTTGAGATTGTTTTTTCTCTACTATGGCATGACTATGGTCGTGATTCCCCCTGTTTCTCATACTATGGCGAGGTATATGACACCAAAGTGTTGACTTGAACTAATATTAGCACACACAAGCAGGTTTTGGCTTATTGTTTATGTGACATTTCCATTAAAAATAAAAGGCTGGTATTTCTAAATAGTGTTCTGTGCAGCAAACAACGGAGCAGTTAGCATTCTCTGCTTGAGATAACAGCAATGGTGTCACACCCTGGGTGGATTGTGAAGATTAAGGAATGCTAACATTACAATGAGATGCCTTCTACACAACATGAGCGAAATTTGAACGACATAATTCCTAAAATGCCAAATGTAAAAGAACACTTTATAACCTTTGCAGTATACTGAAATATACCTGTTGATTAAACTATATTAAAGTTATTAAAGTTGATCTGTCAGGAGCAGTGAGTTTGTTTTTGCCTTTATTTTTTGTTGTTTGATGAGCATTTAAACAGATATATTTATTATACTGTTGTCCCTTTAATATCTTTAATATCACACTGATCACATGCTTTTTTCCCCACTATTTTTGTTTACAGCCATCAAAATGGATTTATTAACTGGGGCCCGTTTCAGAAAGCAGGGTAAGTGCAAACTCAGAGTAAGTCAACCCCAGAAAATGGAATACTCAGGGTTTTTGGTTTCAGAACGCGAGGTATGTCAAACCCGCGACCACGGAGTAAGTCAAGCCCATTTCAGAAATCGAGGTATCTTATACTCCGAGTGAGTTACCAGAGTAACCTACTCCGTGAACCTAACCTGGTCGGGAGCAGGTTTTATTCCACAAACCCAGGGTTTGTTACAATCTCCTCCCCCTTTTCGAAGTGCGAGCGGTGTTGAAATTACATACGTCATTTGTTTATTGATTCGTGTTCCTAATCGCGCTCAATTTAGTCACACAGAATTTAAAATGGCATGTCCGTTTATTTAGGAACCCATAGAAGAGGAAGCTGCATTAATTCGCAGAGAGTTACATTTGTGTCGGGAGAGAATTGTGAGGCCCCGTTTGGACGTTTTATCTTAACTTTTATGGCCAGTTTAAGAAGTATATTTAACATTTCCCAATCAGGCATCCTACTAGCAAGACCATTTTATTTCTTTAAAGTTTCCTGAATAAATGATGTTATTGTATTTCTACGACGGCGTTTTAGTGGCACGTTAAAAATAAAATAAATTCAAGATTACGAGATAAAAGTCGAAATGTTACGAGAATAAACTCGTCGTAATACGTATTTTATTTTCGTGAAGGTTGTAGTTTAAGAGTTGAAGTTATGTTTGAGCATGTCATCTGAATCAGTGAGTTAATTCGTAGTTCATGTCAGATTTTTTCTTCTGAATAAATTCAGTTTCCTATATAACCGCTGCGCCAGTGTTCTTTTACTAATTATAACTCCGTGATGATGCGCCAAAAAACAAAGAATTTCCTTATTGCTAAATCATAATCTAAAGTAGGATTTAACCAAATCCTCCACATCCATTGTTTCTAGAAATTCTGTTATTTTTCTCAAAATATTACGACTTTATTCTCGTAACATTTCGACTTTATTCTCGTAACATTTCGACCTTATATTTCTACTTTATTCTCGTAACATTTCGACCTTATATTTCGACTTTATTCTCGTAACATTTCGACCTTATATTTCGACTTTATTCTCGTAACATTTCGACCTTATATTTCGACTTTATTCTCGTAACATTTCGACCTTATATTTCGACTTTATTCTCGTAACATTTCGACTTTATTCTCGTAACATTTTGACTTTATATTTCGACTTTATTCTCGTAACATTTTGACTTTATATTTCGACTTTATTCTCGTAACATTTCGACTTTATTCTCGAAATGTTTTTTTTTTTTTTTTTCGACGCCGTCGTATATTTCATATTCAGCTGCTGCCAAGATCTTTTTATTGCAAAAGGCTAGCACCTACATGAGAGCGAGAGAGTTAAATATAATTCGCATTTTCACAGTTTCAACAAAATAAATATAAAAGTGATTGACATATAAACTGGCGCATTAACAAGTGAAGCACTTTTCTCCCACACCAACTGTCTTTCTTTTGCTGCTGCGGCTGTGTTGCTCTTTTTTTCTTAATATTCACTGTACGCTTGTAACAGTACCTTCAATTCGATTGGCGAGAAATGAACAGAGCGCTTTTTGTCACGTGCCGTTGCCATGGTGAATCGTGCTATCGTCACTCAATTGATGATGGCTTTTCATCGCCATGCTGCACGTGCGTAACCTAGAGTGAACTTACTCAGGGTTGATTGAACTAACTCAAATCAGCTGTTCTGAAACTGAAAACTCAGAGTAGCGATTCTCTGAGTAAATCAACTCAGAGTTCAGATTTTAACTCGGTGTTGGTTGAACTTCCTTATTGAAACGGGCCCCTGATGTAGAGCCTATTCGCTAAATAACAACATAAAATAAGTTAAATTGGTTCAACTTGTGTCAGGAGTAGAGTTTGAATTTGAGCTTTAAAGCTTCAGTGATGTCTAAATTAAGGTTTTCGTTCTTTTTTAGAAATATAATTTAAGATATCCAGGTTATGCTTTATAACCTATGCTTTGTATTATGTACATTTATATTATTCTAGGTGTATGTATAAACATGATGTCTGTATGGTCTTGTGGTTTTTGTGTTCTAGTTCATGTTGTTAATTTTATATTTTCTGTTAGGTTGGTTTGATTGAGGTTCCAAAGTTGGTACCAAGATGTTGGACGTCCGGGGCTCGAATTCTGAGACAAAGACATGTTCTGTGCAAGAAGTGACGGGAAGCATTGATGACAAGTTGTGGGAGAGCCACATTGGAATGCTGCAGCCTGGTCACTCCTATCAAATGTGGAATTTGGCTACACGAGAATTTGGAGGATCTCAGTATTTAACAACAAGCACTTCTACTGAACTGAAAGAAGTAGAGTGTGAAGCTGAAGTAGGGTCATTTCCACCAGCTGAAGTTGAGGAGGAAGTTGTGACTACGTTGACCAGCCAAATCACTTGAGCTGAGATTGTGGTGTCCAGAAGGTGCAATAAACGTCATGCCTTGCAACGTAATTTTAACACAACACACAAATTCAATGGTTGTGAAAGGTGTGACTTCCTTCAAAAATCTAATGTATACCAACGTACAGCAAGTGGCAGAATGGCGTTTGTGGAATCTGTGGATGAAATGGACTTGGCCGTGTCCAATTTTGTCATCAAGCAGTATTTGCAAATAGAGGAACTTCTTGATTTTCTTTCTGAAGGGCAAAATATCGAGGAACATTTGCTTTCTGGAGACATTTAGAAGTTGCCAATTGAGAGTGATGTGGTTGTTGGCATTGAACACGTTATGGTCACAAATAGTTGTGTCAGATGAGGAGGAGTGTAGGTGTGTTAAATGTTTCTGATACCAGATTGTCATGAATAGTAATTGTTTATTATTGTGGTGTTTTAGTAACAAACGTTGGTTTTGAACTTCAAAAGCTGTATTTATTAATGTAGTTAAAGAATAGTTGTGAGTTTTGCAATTAGGTTGTGAGTATTGAGTAGGTTGTATTTGTGTTGTATCCTGTTCTGAAAGCACTACAATTATTAAGAAAATTGATTTTTGTATTCTATGGAAAATGTTATTCTATGCATCTATTTTTTTTTAATGTAAAGTGTTCTTAAAATAAAGTTTCTTACAATTGTTTTTTGTTTTATTAAATGTTTCATTGTTTAATACACTTTCTTTCACAGAGTTTAGATTGAATACTGTGGTTAAAAACAAGGTTAGACCTATAGGCCCTCTGTCCCGTGTCATCTCTAGTTGCTACAGATAGGCCTATTATGAATAAATTACAGTCGATAATATACATTGCATTATGTCTTTGAACTGAATTAATAGATTAGAATAAAGGAGCGGTGGATTTTTTTGGTTTAAATGATTTAATGAATTTATAATGTTTGCGAACCTTTGTAAACAATTTCATTTTTGATTTAACGAGTGGGGGGCACGGTGGCTTAGTGGTTAGCACGTTCGCCTCACACCTCCAGGGTTGGGGGTTCGATTCCCGCTTCCGACTTGTGTGTGTGGAGTTTGCATGTTCTCCCCGTGCCTCGGGGGTTTCCTCCGGGTACTCCGGTTTCCTCCCCTGGTCCAAAGACATGCATGGTAGGTTGATTGGCATCTCTGGAAAAATTGTCCGTAGGGTGTGAGTGCTTGAGTGAATGGGTTGGCACTCCATCCAGGGTGTATCCTGCCTTGATGCCCGATGACTCCTGAGATAGGCGCAGGCTCCCCGTGACCCGAGGTAGTTCGGATAAGCGGTAGAAAATGGAATGGATTTAACGAGTCAAGGAGGGTTTTATTCTATTAAATACTGGTTATAATAGTTAATTCATTTTATTTTAATGTAAATGTATTAAGTATGCATTTTAACACTTTTAGTCAATATGGTTTAGTGTGTTTATTTAGCTTTAATGGGCATTGTAATGGTAAAACCAGCAGATAGACAAAGACTTTTACATTTGTTCATTTGGCAGAGGCTTTTTCAACAAGCTAAACAAAACTTTTAGTCTACAATGCCATGATTTAACAATTTGTTACAGAATCTTCCATGATATTTAACCCTATCTTTCTTTAAATCATTGAACTCTCATTTATCTTGCTATATTTGGAATAATGAACACCAGAGAGTTGGTCTTTATAAACCAAAGGATCGAGGGGGTCTTTCATTGCACATTTTTCAGTTTTATTACTGGTCAGCTCAATGTATTTCCAAGATTGATGCTTTATTGGTGTTTTCAGATTCTTCAGTGTATGATTCTCTAAAACCACTATGGGAACAAGATTTAGGGGTATCATTTAGTCCAGCAGAGTGGATCATGATCTGTAATGGTATTTTTCCAAAATTAACTTTAATATCTTTACATAAACAAAATTTTACATTTTTCCACAGGATTTACTTTACTCCTGCAACCTGTGACTTGTCTTCCACGCTCTCAGATTGTTTCTTTGATCATTTGCAATGCATTAACGAGCCCAAATTCCCCTGATTTTGGATATTTGTCTGCGATTTCTTAAAACCTGTCGATGACTGAAAATCAGCCCCAAAATCCTTCAGTGTGAACTCTCCATTAGAGACCTTCTGCTATTTGGATGAAGACTTTCGTATACACAATAACAACAAATCATTTTCAGGAACTCAGATAACTTATAGAGTCTTTGTAGTGCCTAAAACGCACAGAGCTGATGTCTGTAGTCATAGGACATACTGTATGTGACTGTCTGTGAAATCCATGCAACTAAGAAACAAAGTTTGAAGTTCAAAGTAAAATATTCATTCAGTAAATATCAACAATATCAAGATTATATTATATATGATGTATAATGACTAGAAGAGGAATATAAGTGTTGAGTCAGTGTATTTAAGTGCTGAAGTACAAGAGCTTTTAAATGTGTTCAGCTGCTGCTCATCATCATCATCATCAGATCTTATGTGTTCTCATTGGTGAAGGAAGAACTGATGACATCACACATCAATTTACTCATTAAACTGGACATTGCAGAGCAGCTGTGTCTCATACAAACACTATTAGATTGAAGCTTTATAAGGACACCTCATAGCACATGTCTGGTTCTTCTGTGAGCACATTATTCAACCAGAATTTATAAGTTGTTCCTCTGTCTCAGAACACTCACAACTTTAGAAAGTAAACTGTGGAAATATGTGATTTGCAATTTTGGGTATTTTACCCAAAATTGAGTATATTTTGACTATATTTTCCTATTTCAGTTCATCCCAACATATATATATCAAAAGTACTTTTTTTAAATTGGGATAAAATGGTCACTCCGTTCATTTGGAATAATGAAACTCTGAGAATGAAGATATACTTGCAGAGAACTAAAGCAGAAGGTGGGATGGGTCTGCCTCATCATACAACACTTCAACAGTTACAGCAGTAATGTACTCTACCTAGTTCACATTTCTTAAAGCTATCAGCTTTACTCAAAATAATTTCTCATCCTTCACTAACCAGCTAACAAATTCACAAATGGATTCACTATTTTTGAAGAGACTATGTATTAAAGGAGGAATATCCATTATATGTCATAAACTATCACAGTAAGAGTCTCATGTCTCTCTACAGCATAAGAGAGCCGTGGCAATATCTTGAAATAGATATACCTGATATACAATGGGAGGGAGCTCAAGAACGGGTTCATTCCTCCTCTCTGTATATTAGAGATGGATTAATCCTGCACAGACTTAAAGGTGTTTTCTTTTGTGGACCCTTCATGTGAAACATGTGGTATATCCCCAGCATCATTAGGACATATGTTTTAGAAGTGCCATAAAATGTATAACTTTTGTAATTCTGTCTTTCAACTATTATCAGAAGTGCTGGATAAACCACTAAAACAGACCCAGTCATGGATATTTTCATTGTCTGGAGTGAAAATGCAGAACTCTCAACAAATCAAGACAATATGCTTGGAGCCGTAACCAGTACCAGAGTTGTAAAGAACATCAGGGGGAATGGTGGACTGTATTCAACGTTTAGGGTCAGATCATTTGTGCTGATAACAGAGCATATGGTGGGAGACCAACGTTGTACCCTTTTGATATTGTTTAAGCACAAAGATAATTATTATGTTATATTACTCTAAAACATCATGCATGCTATTGATATATTACATATCAAATACTCCTGTCATTGATCTTGACCAAGGCACAATTGGAGTTGGTCCCCAGGCTGGCATGGCTACCTGCTTCTACATATTAAGGGTAAATACAGAGGACAAATCTTTCAATGCTGCAAGTGCAACTTCATTCTCATGACACCTACGTATAAATCTATTGGGAATTAATCTATTAAATGTTGAAACAAAACCTCACAAAGCATTGTAAATAAACATGAATCAATTCAATTTTAATTGAAGTGCAAGAACAAATGGATTTAAGAAATGTACAATTTACAAAATCTGAAAATAAAAACATAATAAAATACAGAGCACCACCTGAAACTTCTTAAACTCAAACAAATGACAAAAAAAGGGAATCAAAATGAATAACTGATCAGTTCACTGCAATGCTGCCTACCCCATTCTCCCCTACAGTATCTCATGGAAGCGTCCAAAGATTTTCATAATCATGTGTTTTATTGTATATTTTCCGGGCTCTTGCTTTCAGATCATTAGCCAAGCAATGTTTTTGATGCAGACTTGACATAAACATCTGGGGCCCGTTTCAGAAAGCAGGGTAAGTGCAAACTCAGAGTGAGTCAACCCCAGAAAACGGAATACTCAGGGTTTTTGGTTTCAGAACGCGAGGTATGTCAAACCCGCGACCGCGGGATAAGTCAAGCCCATTTCAGAAATCGAGGTATCTTATACTCCGAGTGAGTAACCAGAGTAACATACTCCGTGAACCTAACCTGGTCGGGAGCAGGTTTTATTCCACAAACCCAGGGTTTGTTACAATCTCCGCCCCCTTTTCGAAGCGCGAGCAGCGTTGAAATTACATACGTCATTGTTTATTGATTCGTGTTCCTAATTGCGCTCTATTTAGTCACACAGACCATAAAATGTCATGTCCGTTTATTTAGGAACCCATAGAAGCGGAAGCTGCATTAATTCGCAGAGAATTATATTTATATCGGGAGAGAATTGTGAGGCCCCGTTTGGACGTTTTATCTTAACTTTTAAGGCCAGTTTAAGAAGTATATTTAACATTTCCCAATCAGGCATCCTACTAGCAAGACCATTTTATTTCTTTAAACTTTCCTGAATGAATGATGTTATTGTATTTCTACGACTGCGTTTTAGTGCCACGTTAAAAATAAAATAAAATAAAGATTTCGAGAATAAAGTCGAAATGTTATGAGAATAAAGTCGAAATGTTACGAGAATAAACTCGTCGTAATACGTATTTTATTTTTGTGAAAGTTGTAGTTTAAGAGTTTAAGTTATGTTTATTTACGTCATCTGAATCAGTGAGTTAATTCGTAGTTCGTGTCTGATTTTTTTCTTCTGAATAAATTTTGTTTCCTACATTACCGCTGCAGTGTCCTTTTACTATTATAACTCCGTGATGATGCGCCAAAAGACAAATAATTTCCTTATTGCTAAATCATAATCTAAAGTAGGATTCAACAAAATCCTCCACAGCCATTGTTTCTAGCAATTCTGTGATTTTTCTCAAAATATTATGAGTTTAATCTCGTAACATTTTGACTTTATATTTCGACTTTATTCTCGTAACATTTCGACTTTATTCTCGAAATCTTTATTTTATTTTTTTACAACGCCGTCGTATTTCATATTCAGCTGCTGCCAAGATCTTTTTATTGCAGAAGGATTGCACCTACATGAGAGCGAGAGAGTTAAATATAATTCGCATTTTCACAGTTTCAACAAATTAAATATAAAAGTGATTGACATATAAACTTGCGCATTAACACGTGAAGCACTTTTCTCCCACGCCAACTCTCTTTCTTTTGCTGCTGCGGCTGTGTTGCTCTTTTTTTCTAAATATGTGCTCATATTCACTGTACGCTTGTAACAGTACCTTCATTTCGATTGACGAGAAATCAACAGAGCGCTTTTTGTCACGTGCCGTTGCCATGGTGAATCGTGCTATCTTCAATCAATTGATGATGGCTTTTCATCGCCATGCTGCACGCGCATAACCTAGAGTGAACTTACTCAGAGTGGATTGAACTAACTCAAATCAGCTGTTCTGAAACTGAAAACCCAGAGTGGCGATTCTTTGAGTAAATCAACTCAGAGTTCAGATTTTGACTCGGTGTTGGTTGAACTTCCTTATTGAAACGGGCCCCTGGTTTGAACTTTTGTAGTGGAAGGCCTACACACTTGATGAAAAGTAAGGCTGACATACTTTGTAACTCTTCACTGCTTGAAGGAGGGGTTTTAGCTCTTCTGGTGCTGGTGGATTCATTTCATCAACAGTTTTGACTTCGACCATATCAATATATTCCCTCTTTCCTCTCTGACCTGCCGACTGAAACTTGCTTCAGCCTTGGGGAGCGTCATGCTTCTGTCTTGAAGAGAGCAAGAGAATTCTGACAACTCTTCTAAAACATAATACATGACTCCCAAGATTCTGCACAAAGGTTGCATTAGTAAGGCGATTTAATAAAACCACTGAACATGCATCTCTCTGTTGAATTTCTTTAAGGATCAACTGAGGCATTAGAAAAGTGATGGGGAGTGGAGGGTACTGTTGCCATGCAGCTTTAATAGTCCTGTAACTGGATGCCACCCATCCAGTGATGAGATTTCTTCCTAAGTTCAGACACTGTAATGCAAGTTCCTGACAACATTCAGTGAGCTCACGGCAGTTTTTGGCCTATGCATGATAGAGACTTTGTCTTCTTCAACAACATCTCCAACACTAAACTCAAGACGGTGGTTCATGCAGTCCCACACCACCACGTTGGAAAACTTTTCTACAATTTTGGTTGCAACACCTGATTTACTTTGCATCAGATGGAGCTTCTGTCATGCTTCAAAGCAAACAAAGCACTCCCTCATAATATCTTCAGAGAAGCTGGGTCCTTTTCCGGTTTCTTAAAACCAAACTCCATCTGACAGAGACGGAAAGGGACCCGGGCCCAAGGTCCCTGAATAGGGCGGCGGATTGGCTGGAACACCTAGTAAGACTGGCACAGCCGACGGAGGGTACGGCACAAATGTTGTGGGGTAATGCCAGGAACTGGCTGGGAACCAGCCGGCAAATCCTGGCGGAGCACTACAATGATACTCTGAGGGGCCTTCATAGGGGGCTGGAGACTCTGGACCGATCAGAGGCAGAGAGAGCCTGGGAGGTGGTGTAAAGGTGGCTCCGGACCAGTGTTGGGTGTAACTAGTTACTAAGTAATTAGTTACTGTAATTTAATTACTTTTCCCTTGAAAAAGTAAATTAAGGGATTACTCATATGTTTTCTGTAATTTAAATACAGTTACTTTTGATGTAATTAAACTAAATACTTTTTGAAATACATGCGTGTGCAATACTGTAATTGACATCAAAATTCAAAGTCTTACTTTAAAATCTAAAATGTATAATTCTAACATTTGTCGTTTCATGTCTATCCTTGAATCACTTAACTAATCAAGGTTGATGTAGGATATAGAAAGTAATTTGTAATGAGTAACTAAATACTTTTTGGACAGAGTAATTTGGACAGTAATCTAATTACACTATGGAATATGTAATGAGTAACTAGTAATTAATTACTTTTTCAGAGTAACTTATCCAACACTGCTCCGGACGAATCTCCCTCATTCACGGGAGGGGATGGTACAGAGGGCCGAGGCAGATATTAGGGCTCTGTTGAGGGCTAGGGGAGGACCAGCTGACGCCGGGAGTCAACTACAGCCCCATTGGGAAATCAACCCAGGGGGAAATTCACCCCAAGTGGAGGCGGAAATGGCTGGTCAGGAGCCTCAGGCTGAGAGCGAGAGAGAGATTAGCAAATACATGGTTAAACAAAGGATTTTCGAGTACAAACATGTTTATTCGTTAAACTTATTTCAAGGATAAAAATACATCCATTTAACTGTTGCAAAATACAACAAGTGCTACTGATTCTTATGTTTTACGTATAAAGTCTTATATATATAAATTCATTTCTGAAATGTATTTCTACAAAGCTGCTATACATATTTCTTTACAGTTTTAAAAATAAAAATTCCCTTAATCCATTGATTCATTTATTTTATACCCTTTATTTATATTGTGCTTAACAATACAGATTGTTTCAAAACAACTAAACTTTACTGGTATCAACAAAGAGGGCAGATTTGATGCTGACTAAGGGTAACATATAGCCTAGATTCAGGCCTTTCACTGGGGTTTTGTTCTGCAATAAAATCAAAAATCATATTAAAGGTACATGAGCTTTACATGCCGCTGTAATAATTTATATAGCACATCTCATACACAATGGCAATTCAAAGTGGTTTACATAGATTACATTTATATAGCACATTTCATACACAATTCAAAGTGGTAATTCAAAGTGCTTCACCAGTTACGCGGCCCCGAGCGTTCGGCGTCAAACTTCTTAGAGGGACAAGTGGCGTCCAGCCACGCGAGATGGATTAAGAAGCAAAAACAGGAGACCCTTCTTTAAGGATTTACACTGGCTAGCAGGAGGATAGGTTCGATTTTGGATTTAACCTAAATTTATCCCAACATTATCACCATGGGCTTTCCTGCCGAAAGGGTAGTGGGGGTCTATAGGATAATAGGAATAATATACAGCACGGTATCAATCTCTACTGTGGACACGTCCATGCTCCGTAAAGCCATCTGGAACTAGATCCACTGCAAGTTCGGATGAATGATGAAGATGAGCCGGAAGTGCTTAAGATTGAAGTGAAGTGCACCTCAAAATATAGTTTGAACCACGCTCGGTACAGTGAAACTGCAAATGGCTCATTAAATCAGTTATGGTTCCTTCAGATCATCAAGCCCTACAATAAGTGAAGTGTCAGTGAGCAGCGACCATCTGTGCTCCATGCTATGCTCGATGGTGACAGACCTTTACATAGATGAAATTAAAATAATGAAAAGAAATACTATATAAAACAGTTAAAAAAAGTATATACTAAAATAAAATGAATATATAAAAGAATATATAAATCAGTGTACATTTGAGCAACAAATTTGAGACTTTCTGTACTTACCCCAACCCTAAGACCAATCTTACAGGTTGTGTTGTCTCAGACATTGACTAATATCATTTATAAAAACATCATTTCCCTTAGGGCTTAAATGAACCTCATCTCTCAAAAACAGTTGAGGCTTTTCAAAAACTATGTGTGGATGATGTATTATGCTCCCATTAACACACAAAAGAAACTTAGCCATCACGCTGTTCACAAATTTTCTAACTTTTTCCACTTTTCCCGGAGGTGCATGTCTCCAGTGGCGCCTTTGGCTGATGGCCGACAGCAGAATTTTCATCTGGGGAAACTGTCCGTTGATGTCACGGAGGTCCTTCTTCATGGCTTTGAGAAGCAGCACACTTTTAACATTTCCCAAGTCGTTGCCTCCACAGTGAACCACAAGCACATTTGGAGCAGGTCTTCCTTTAAGGCACTGTTGGAAGAAGGGAACGAGGTCTCCCCAACACATGCCTCCCCTGCCAAACCACTGGACCTGGGAGGCCACTCCAATATTGGTGCCTATGGTCTCCCTTGCTCGCTGTTGACACGTCTAATGTAACTGTCCCCAATAATCCACACTGTGTGCACACCTGATAAAAAGATTACAATACAAACGATTAACTGATAGCAACTACATGCAATTATTTGAGTGTTAAACGCAAGTGTTAAAATATATTTAATCAAATATTTCAAAATGGGTTGAGCAGAAACATACCTTTCTTTTGAGTAGTGGATTTTCTGCTAGGTTGAATGTGAACTGTTGACTTCACATGTGTAGAATAACTGGTAAAACATTGTTAAATTGATCATTACGAGTTTAAATATACACAATATAATTGTTGGTACTACAAGTCTTAAATAAGATTTATGAATTTCGCTGTCCTCTCTCTGCATAGAAGATATTTTAAATGTCAGTTAAATGGAGAATCAAAAGAGTAACTAATTTGAAATTCTGAATTGTAACAGTGTAATTATTTAATTTCTTTATAAATAGACCAATCAAAATACTGAATAAACCTCATGTTAAATCCTAATGTGGTTTTATTTAGAAGGGAAATCCAAACACGTAATCCAATTCACAGGCAAAAATCAAACACAGGAAGGCAGTCCAAACTATCAGGCAAACAAAACAGGCAATGGTCAGAGGCAAAAAGGGTAATCCAGTGAACGGAGCATAAAATCCAAAAAACCGAGAGACAATAAACCAGAACGCTCACAAATGCTGTACTAATAAAACAAGACTTCACAGTGAGTGAGTGTGAAAACCAGGCTATTATAGTGTGAGTAAAACAAGGTAATGATACACAGGTGAAAGCGCTGATGAGTCCGGGCAGTGAATTATGGAAAATGTAGTCTGTGTGGGTCCAAAAATAACTTGTAATGAGAGATGTTTTACGTAGTTTATTTTAAAATTAAGATTAGAAAAAAAAATCTGCCCAGTTGAAACATTGTTACCCTGTTTTTAAAATTTTAAATGGTTTTTCTTTTTAAAAGGATAATTTAAATTTTCTTTATTAGTGTTCAAAAGAATGAATTAGTATAATGTACTTTGAAAAAATTAGAGTGTTCAAAGCAGGCCGCCCGTCGCCGCAGAATACCGCAGCAAGGAATAATGGAATAGGACTCCGTTTTTTTTTTGTGGCGTTGAGGGAGGGAGGGAGGGAGGGAGGGAGAGAGAGAGAGAGAGAGAGAGAGAGAGAGAGAGAGAGAGAGAGATTATTCACAACTCAGTTAAATTACAATACTCATTTGTAAATGAAACCGAACAAACTCCCAAATATATATAAAAACCAAAACACCTTCAACAACAGTACACAACGCCTCATTGTAACACCACATTTACTCAAAGGCAACAAGATCATCCATCTGTTTATAGTATTTAAATTTAAGCAGTATTCTTGCTCAGAACCATGTTCAAGAACAAGGTAACTAGATTCTGTTTCAAATCATGTTCCACTTTTTTCACTCTACTTACATAGATAGACAGTTTTGCTTGGCCTAGAACAAAATTCTCAAATTGAAAAATAAACCTTTTCTTCATTACATATTTAAAACCAAAAATAAAAATATAAAAGGATTCATTACAATTTCTGAAAATGCTACCCAAATACAAGAATACAAGATTTTTTTAGTCAACGGTGGTTTATATAATGCTCTCCACTCAGGCTTTTTATCCGTATTCAACTTAAAATACCCACGCCATGGAGTATTAATTTTTCCATTTAAATTTTTTTTGTTAAAATTGATTACACAACACTTGTATAAAACCTTCCCAGTCCTCAAAAAGAAGTCTAAACACATGGATTCTAAACTTTCGAGAAAGACTCCGGAAGCTCCTTCCAAATTCAAAGAAAAACACAAACAAGGAAAAGAGTCTTTAGGATTTGGGTTGCAGAGGCCGTCACTGTACTCAGTCAGCAAGGTCCTTTCTGTTGCATTAAGAGTTGACGACCATTTTTTTAATAACTGTGCAACCAGACAAATTGATCTAAAACCCAAGCATTGAGCCGTTGCCTCCTTCTCAAAATCACGTCTAGCTATTTCCAATAACTTTCCCAAGCTGGTGACTTTACAGTCAATGAGTTTCTTGCTAAGTCCTGGAAAAAGTCCACTTGCAGACACATCCCGACGTGATCCATGAATTAAAGGTTCTTCCAGTAGCCAATGAAGTGACATTGGGGCCTCTGCTTCTTTAAAAAAGAAAAGACTCCAAACCTTAAAAATGTTTCTGTAAAACACTGGTAGGCCAGAAGTGTTCAGTTTCAATGGGTCCATAAGAAAGAGAGCCTTATCCAGTCCCAAACTCTCAAGATTATGTAAAATCTCATATGCAACAGCACACCATTGAAGGTCATCTGAACCAACTAACAGTTTCTGTATAAACTGCAACCGAAAGGTTGCTATCCTACTTTGAAGATCTGTTAATCCATGTCCACCCTCTTCTTTTGCAGGGACAACACATTCTGTGGGACCAAATGCAATTTATCCCAAAAAAATCTACCAGAATAGCCTGGATTTTTGTTAACAGTTGTACGGGAGGGTCAACACAGGCGAACCTGTGCCACAATGAAGATGCAACCAAATTATTAATAATTAAAATACGACCTCTGTATGACATCTTTGGCACTAAACATTTCCATTTATTCAGACGACCTTTCACTTTTTCAATAACCCCTTCCCAATTTTTTTGTACTGTTAACTCATCACCCAAAAACACTCCTAAGTATTTAAAACCACATTTTTCCCAAATTAAACCTTCAGGAAGTTCTGTCTTTCCAAGTGCCCACTTACCGAACAATAACGTTTCACTTTTAGTCCAGTTTACCCTCGCAGAAGATAGACCATTAAAAGTTTTAAGTAATCTTGATAAGACCTGAATATCGCTTTGCCTGTTAATCATAACTATTATATCGTCAGCATAAGCTGACACTATAAGATTATTTTCACAACTTGGCAAGCATATACCATGCAGTTTGGCTCTTATTTGCTGTAGCAGTGGTTCTATTGCCAAAGAATAAAGCATACCAGACAGCGAACACCCCTGCCTAACACCTCTATGAACACTAAACGGAGCACATAAACCACCGTTCACCTTAAGAATACTCTCCAGGTCACTATAAAGAACTTTAATACAATTTATAAAATTGTTACAAAACCCAAAACCCTCTAGAACCCTCCACAAATAGCAGTGCTCAACACGATCAAAGGCCTTCTCTTGATCTAGAGAAATTAACCCACAATCTAAATTTAACAACTTGGAGACATCCAAAACATCACGAACCAAAGAGATATTATCAAATATTGATCTACGGGGAACACAGTAAGTCTTGTCAGGATGGATGACACCATACATCACTCCTGCTATCCTGTTAGCCAGGGTTTTTGAGAGCAGTTTATAATCACTGCAGAGTAGTGACACGGGCCGCCAACACTTGATCTCTGTAAGGTCGCCCTTCTTAGGCAGGAGGGTTAGCACTGCTCTACGGCAGCTCACAGGTAACTGACCTTCAGCCAGGCTTTTGTTCAACACCTCCAAAAGGTCCTCTATCAGCTCTGACCAGAACGACTTATAAAAGTCAACTGGCAGACCGTCAATTCCCGGTGCCTTTCCAGACGCCATTCCTTGCAGAGCTTTATACAGCTCCTCCGTGCTCAAAGCACCCGAGATTTCAGCGTTGGCTTCCTCTGATACCTGGGGTAAGTCATCAAAGAACTCACTATCACCCCTGTACCCGGCCCCAAGTTCACTCTTGTACAAGTTCTGATAAAACGTAGCTGCTCTCTTGGTTTGTTAATAAACCTCCAGATTCAGAGCGCAAGGCATGGATGGCCCTGCTCTGACCATTCTTCCTCTGAATGAAGAAGAACTTTGATGGAGCATCCATCTGGTCCACACTCTGGAACCGAGACCTGACCAGAGCCCCCTGTGCTTTACTACCCAGCAAATCAGCCAACAGTGTCTTTTTACTTACAAGAGAGTCTAAATAACTTTGGTCGCCAGTTGACTCAGCCAATTCCTGAAGCTTTAGAATGTCAGTCTCCAAGGTGCTCATACCAAAAGTTATCTCCCTAGTGACGCTTCGAGTATATTGAAAACAAAATTGTTTTATTTGGGATTTCCCAAAATCCAGCCACTGTCGTAGAGATTTAAAAGTCCCCTTTGTGGTTTTGAATTCATCCCAAAACAATTTAAACATATTCTTAAAATTTTATCACCTAATAAATTGGTGTTTAGCTGCCAGTAGGCACTCCTTGGTTTAATAGAATTTAGAAATACAGAACACTGCACCATACTGTGATCAGAAAAACTCAGTGGAGTAATTAGACATCGTTTTACAATATTGCAGTGATGTTTAAAAACATAAAATCGATCATGTCTTGCCAGAGAAATCACACTGTCACGAATATGAGTCCAAGTATATTGTCTTTGTTTGTCATGAAACTGTCTCCAAATATCACATAAATCGTGAGTCTTAACAAGCTGGTTTAGCAAGTTACGAGAGGGTAAATGGGATTCAACATGTTTCCGATCTAAATTTGACACCGTACAATTAAAATCACCGCCCAAGAATAAATATTCCTCCCCACAACATTTTTGCAAAACTGAGCTGACTATATTAAGAAATATGATTCTTTCTACTGCTGAGTTCGGAATATACACACAAATGAACACAAAAACAATATGTTCAAAAGTAGCTCTTACTTTTAAAAGTCTACCTTTAACTATTTCCTCAACCTGAATAGAATGTGGACTGAAGGGTTTAGCAAAAAGAATGGCCACCCCTCCACTAAGTGAGGTATTGTGGCTCAAAACTGAGACCCCCTCCCAGTCTCCTGCCAAGTCAGCAGCATTCTTTGAGTCACTGTGTGTTTCTTGCAACATAACAACATCAATTTTCCTTTGTTTAACTACCTCAAATATTTCTGCTCTTTTTTTCATTTCTCTTGCACCATTTATATTCATAGATGCAATATTCACTTCACTCATTTTTAGAAGAAAAGGGGAAAATAGAAAACTAGCAGCAATCCACACACACCATACACATCAACAGCCAAGCTATAAGGCTTTCTCAGACTCTTCATTTGTATTGTCAGCAGTGAATTTTCTCACTATCTTCTTTAATCGATACACCTCTTTGTTGGTAAACAACCCCTCCGATATTAAACCCCTAGTTTTACCAACAAACTTTATAATGACAGGAAAATAATCTTCCACCCTCATCCCTCTCTTGTTTTTTGTGGCTCTGAGAAAGAACTTAATGTCATCCACTTCATAACCTTTGCTAGAAAAGTCCCTCTGAGATAAACTGACGCTAGAATCAGAAGACTCACTATTACTTTCCATTCCGTCCTCATCATAAACGTCCTCTACATCTGCTCTCTTAGCTTTAACGGCTTGAAAATCATCAGATTTTTTCCTTTTAGACGGAACTTTAAATTCACTTTGTTCTGTCTCCATTTCAATGCCCTCACAAACCAGATTGGACTGCAAAACGTTGTCCGCGCTATCGCTTTGTTTCCTGTCCGTTTTAGTGGCGGACTTACGAGACTGAACCTTCGAGGCTTCAGCAACAACCGGTGTGTAAACTTCTTCCGCGTGTTTGGGATCAGTTACCAGCGTTGCATTCGTTGCGCTCTCGCTCTCAGATGAAACCACAACCGCGCTCTACTCCACTGCGCCGGTCTCTACCACTTGCGGGGCAACGTTTGACGGTCCCGCCTCAACAGGCTCGCCAGCGTTTACATCGTTCGCCGAGCTGTTTTCTTTAGTTTTACCAGGGCACGCGCAAATTAAGTGACCCATCTCCCCGCACTTAAAACATCTCATTTTGTCCGTTGTAACATAGATGACATAGTCAAATTCATCAACTTTCAGATGCAGTGATAGGTCGAGCTCTTCGTCGTCTTTCAAAATCATGTAAACAAAACGTCTAAAAGACACCACATGTTTTAGAAGAGGCGAACCGCAACCAATTGGTATCATCTTAATAGGTGACACCAATTTGCCATATCGAGAAATAATTCTCACTAATAATCTAAATAACCGTAGCACTGTTCATTTTAGAGGCTGACACGATGTTCTCATGACCCACAACTTCTCAATTGAGAACTTTAATTAAAACTCTTTTTCTGTTTATATTGAGATGTATATATATATTTTTTTTTTTACTTATAGACTTTTAATTTTATTCTAGTTTATTTTTTATCTTAATCTGTATTTCTGCATGTTTATATTTAATCTTGTGCTTTGGCAATGTAAATTTTCTTCTGTAATTTGCTCCTTTGAATCTTGAATCTTGAGAGAGAGAGAGATAGCGAGAGAGAGACAGAGAGAGACATTCTTGTAGATGGCCCAATATTCTCTCTCTCTCTCTCTCTCTCTCTCTCTCTCTGTCTCTCTCTCTCTCAAGATTCAAAGGAGCTTTATTGGCATGAGTCAAGAAAATTTACATTGCCAAAGCACAAGATTAAATATAAACATGCAGAAATACAGATTAAGATTAAAAATAAGATAGAATAAAATTAAAAGTCTATAAGTAAAAAAAAAAATATATATATATATATATATATACATCTCAATATAAACAGAAAAAGAGTTTTAATTAAAGTTCTCAATGAGGGTGATAGTGTCAGTTTGTGTGTGTTGTCCTGTCAGTGTTGTGTTGTGCCCGTTGTTCTTTGGTTGTGGCAGGACTTGACATATCTTGCAGCAGGTTTGAGCTTCTTGAGTTTTCTCCCAGTATGTATGAGATCTTGTCCTTTTGTTGAAACTGGTCAAAGTCTTTGTGTAAGTTTGTAAACTGGGGGAAGAATGTTTCTCTGATGTGTGTGTAGTTGGGACAGGAGAGGAGAAAGTGCAGCTCTGTTTCCACTTGATTGTGTGTGCAGTGTGGACACAGTCGCTCTTCTCTCGGTGTCCATGTGTGTCTTTGTCTGCCCGTCTCTACAGTGAGCTGGTGATCACTGAGTCTGTACATGCTCAACACTTTTCTTAGTTTAGGGTCTGATACGCTTGTGAGGTATTCTGACACTTTATATTCTCTCTTTAGTGACAGATAGCATTCCAGTTTACTTTGCTGAGCTGTTGCTTCTGTCCAGTGTTTGAGATATTTCTCTTTTTGTGTGTTGATCATTTGGTTTAGTCTGGCTGGGATTTGGGGTTGACTTGGACATGTTTGGGGTTGTAGAGTTAGTTGTGAGATCAGTTGGATGAAGGGGTTTCTCTCTGGGCTCAGCTCTCTCTCTTTCTCTCTCTCTCTCTCTCTCTCTCTCTCTCTCTCTCTTTCTCTCTCTATATCTGTCTCTCTCTCTCTCTCTCTTTCTTTCTCTCTCTCTCTCTCTCTGTTTCTCTGCGCATGCGTGAGTGTTGTGGAGCGTGGTGTTTGGAGAGTGAATGCTAAAAACTGAATCTCTCTTTCAGTTTATTTTTCTTATTTATTTTTGGCTAAACTTTAATACATTATATATATATATATATTTGTTCTTTTTTGAAGCCGCTTGCGGCTTGGCGTCTAATTCAGTTCAGGCCCCCTCGCAAATATCGATGCGGAATGGGTGCAGGTGTGTGACTGAACAGGGTGTTAGTGTGGAGGATGTGCTCGTGGTGGTGGGAGAGTTGATCGGTTTTGGTAATATTCTCTCAGCATCACGAATTAATAAGGCAATTGTGGTGTTTGTGAAAACAGAACAACTAGTGAATCAACTAACTGAAAACGGTATTTGGATTAAGGAAGCGTTTGTGCCCGTGACTCCTTTAGTGGCTCCAACAACAAAAATTACTGTATCGAATGTTCCACCTTTCATTTCAAACGATGCGATTGCAAAAGAGTTAACTTGATACGGAAAAATTGCAAGTCCGTTTAGAATGATCACGTTGGGTTGTAAAAACACGTCTCTTAAACATGTGTTGTCTTTCAGAAGACAAGTGTTAATGTTTCTGACTTCACCGGAGCGTAGTTTAGAGATTTCTTTCCGTGTGAGTCATGAAGAAACTTCATACATCTTGTATGCAAGCACTGAAAATTTTAAGTGTTTTGAATGTGGAGATTTAGGCCACAAAAGTTTCGCTTGTCCACATAAGAAAGAGGAAAGTGAACGCAAATCGTCCACTGAAACAGCCGCAGGCAGCGGGTCGTCAAGTAATACTGTTAATACCACAGTTGAGGATATTACTGCAGCACGGACACAACAACCGACAGACAAGCAAAGCGAAGGGCCGATAGAGGAGGTCAACGGGCACAACGAGGTGAGTGAAAGCGATGACAATGTTGAGACTGGTGGAAAAGCTGGTTGTAGTGCCGCTATTGTACATGATAAGGTTGAGAATGTTGACAGAAAAAGTGATGTGGTTCAGAGTGATGTTCAAGATGTAGACGATGTAGAAGAAATCTTAGAAGATGAGTTTGATGGAATGTCTCAATATACTGATGATAGTATGAGAGATGATGATCAATGGTCAGAAGGGTCGAAATTGTCAAAAGCATCGAAAGCAGATTTGTATTCTGTGGATCAAATCAACGAATTTCTTGATGAAACAAAGGGTAAAAAGACTAATGTGAGTGATTTTTTTCCAGATTTAAATAAGTTTGTTGATTCTGTGTTATGGGCAACAAAAACTTGCAACAAAGATGAATTGTCACAGTTAAAACGTTTCAGATTAAGGAAACACTTGACTGTGATTCGGAAGGAGAAAGGAATAAAACGACAGCTAAAGAGGAGAAATTTGTAAAAAACAAACAAAATGGATAACATGTCTTTCTTTTTGTTAGTTCTTTTCCTCTATTCTTTCCTTCTTGAGATGATGCGTGTGGGCTCCCTAAATGTAAATGGGATGAGGGATAGGAAGAAGGCTGATACTTTCAAAGAATTTATTGGATTAAAAAATGTAGAAGTGATTTTCGTGCAAGAAACTCATAGTGATGCACATAATGAGGTGGACTGGAGATTGTGGTGGAAAGATGAATGTGTTCTTTCTCATGGAACTAACTTGAGTGCAGGAGTGGCAGTACTTTCATACAAGTATGAAAGTTAGAATCTTATTAAAAAAGGAAATTGAACCAGGTAGATTATTGGCAGTGAGAGCTGAAATCAATGGTATTTGTATTATTTTGGTCAATATCTATGCTCCTAACAATGGGACGGAGAGAATTAATATTTTTAATCAATTTAAAATGTTTCTGGGACAACAACAAGAGGATGATTTAATAATTTTTGGAGGGGATTGGAACTGCACACTGAATCATTTATTTGATAGGAATGGAGAAGAACCGCACTTTCAGTCACCAATAGTTTTAGGTAATTTAATTAAAACGTTTAACTTTACAGACATTTGGAGAGATTTTAACCCTTCAGTTAAACAATATACTTGGGTAAAGGTAAATGAAGGAAGAATTTCAGCAGCACGTCTTGACTGATCATATGTATCCAAAAATATGAAAAGTAAAGTTATACATACAGCTGTTGTCCCCACATCTTTCACTGACCATAAGCTCATCACTGTTGACTTTACAATGACATCTAAAAGAACCGGAAGGGCCTATTGGCATTTTAATGTTAAATTGCTGCAGGATATTAATTTTTGTGAAACTTTTAATTTTTTGGGGGAAAACTGGAAAAGTGAGAAGAATAGGTATGAAGATGTTTTACTTTGGTGGGAATTAGGAAAGGTCCATATAAGAGATTTTTGTCAACAATATACGTCACATTCAAGTTTATGCTTGAGAAGGACTCTGGAGTGGCTTGAAAAAGAAATCTTCATAATTGAAAACAATATGTTGGATGGAAATACTTCAAATAATTTACATGAGTGGAATGAAAAGAAATTAAAGCTAAATTCTATTTTAAATGAGAAGGTTAAAGGTGCTCTTGTAAGAAGTAAGTTTTTATCAATGAAAGATATGGATGGACCCACCTCATTCTTCTTTAATTTGGAGCATAAAAGCGTACCAGGACAACTAATGCACAGTTTGAAAAACAATGGTGGACATGAAACGAATGATCCTGCAGAAATGCGCCGACTAGCAGTGGATTTTTACTCCGACTTATATTCTGCTGAGAACACTGATACTCGGAGCCAAGATGAACTTTTGCAGAATCTTCCCTGTCTCAGTGAGGAAGATAGGAATGATCTAGAGCTTGGAATTACTTTTGTAATTTTGTAATTTTTGTAATTTTGTAAAAAATTACTTTTGTAACTAAGCATTGCAGTTGAGAGTCTTTCTCCAGGCAAAGCTCCTGGAATAGATGGACTTCCAAATGAATTCTATAAACATTTCTGGTCTACAATTGGAAATGATTTCTTTGAAGTGCTACAGGAATGCATTCGGACAGGTTCTCTGCTAAAGAGTTGCCAGCGGGCAGTTCTAACACTTCTGCCAAAGAAAGGAGACCCTACTTTATTAAAGAACTGGAGACCCGTGGCAATTCTATGTTCTGAATATAAACTGTTTTCAAAGTGTCTTGCTAACAGATTGAACAAAGTATTAAAAAAGATAATACACAAGGACCAATCCTATTGTATAAAAGAAAGATGTATTTTTGATAATTTGCATTTAATACGTGATGTTGTTGATTATGCTAAAAGGAATAATATTAATATAGGGTTGTTTTCACTCGATCAAGAAAAAGCTTTTGATCGAGTTGATCATCAATATCTTTTTAAAGTTTTAAAGGCTTTTGGTTTTGGGGAGAAATTTGTTTTCATGATAAAGTTGTTGTATTTCAATGCTACATGTATGATCAAGATGGCGGGTGGTCTCAGTGTACCTGTTAAAGTCCAGAGGGGAATAAGACAGGGGTGTCCTCTTTCAGGTCAGCTCTATAGTTTGGTCATTGAACCTCTCCTATGTAAATTAAGAGAAAAGTTAATGGGCCTACATTTTAACAGTAAAATTCATAATGAATGTTTGAAAGTCTCAGCATACGCTGATGATATAACTGTTATTTTAAGAAATGAAAATGATGTTGAAGTATTAAAGAATATTTTAGAGAGTTATGGGAAAGCATCATCTGCAAAAGTCAATTGGGAAAAAAGTGATTCTCTGTGGTGTGGTGTTAGTCACAATGGTCCATTACTTCCAGCGTTTTTACAATGGGGAAGATCTGGTTTTAAATATCTGGGGGTTTACTTAGGAAGAGAGGATTATAGGAGGAAAAATTGGGAGGGCCTGATGGAAAAAGTGTGTGCTCGGTTGTCTCGATGGCAAAGCCTGCTACCTCTGCTTTCTTATAGGGGAAGAGTTTTGATCTGTAACAACCTTGTAGCCTCATCTTTATGGCACAAAATGACCGTCTTGGAACCTCCTAATGAACTAGTGGAAAATCTGCAGAAACTTTTGATAGACTTCTTTTGGTCTGGGCAACACTGGCTTAAAGCGTCTGTTCTGTTTTTACCAAGACAAGAAGGTGGTCAAGGACTAGTGGACATCAAAAGCAGAGTGATGACTTTTAGGCTTCAGACTGCAAAAAGGCTACTGTATGGAGAAGATGTGAGCTGGTCTGGTGTGGCGTGTGCCCTGTTAAGAAAAACAGGTGGAATGGGGCTAGATCGTCATCTTTTTCTGATGGACATTCAGAACGTTGAACTTAATGGACTTACTTCATTTCATCTATCGATGTTTAAAGCATGGAAAACTCTAAATGTTACGAGGAATCTCAAGGAGGTGCGAGATCTATGGCTTAGAGAGGAACCCTTAATGCATAATCCTCTTCTGGACTCAGATATTTTAAAATCATTATCTCTGAGAAATGCTTTAAAAAATGCAGAAGTTACAACCGTGGGAGATTTAATATCAAACGAAGGATGGATGACTGCTGAAATGCTGTCTTCAAGGATTGGTGTTAGGTCAGTTCGCCTGACACAGAGACTGCTAAATGACATTTTTGAAAGTTTACCTATGGATGTTAAACATGTTTTGGAGACTGTTAATGAGGATACAGTTGTTCCCTTCCCAGAGTTGGAAGTTGCACCTGCTGTGGGCCCTTTTCAAGAGAAAGAGGGGGCATTGCTCAATTTCAATACTCCACAACTAGGACTTTTTAGCGAAGTGGGGAAAAGGGCATTATACATAACATGTGTCAAAGTTTCACACATTCGGTCTCTGGAAGGCGTTCAAGAATCCAAATGGCAGGAGAAATTCGGATCAGACACTTCCCCTAAAGGTTGCTGGAGGACCTTGTACAAACCCCCTATTGAGAAAAGGTCTGGTGACCTACAGTGGAGAATTGTGCATGGTATAATAGCCACAAACAGATACAGAGCACACATTGATCCACAGGTAGAGGAGGGGTGTCCTTTCTGTGGTTTATCAGAAACTGTTTTTCATTTGTTTTTTTACTGTGAAAGACTTGTACATATTTTAGCTCAAGTGGAAGAATGGTGTACAATTTTTGGAGAGTTTTTCTCACCAACGCTTTTTATCTACGGTCTTATTTATAACAAAAATAAAAAAGAGGTCCATGTATTGCTTAACTTTTTATTCGGCCAAGCAAAAATGGCGATATGGATCTCACGTAAAGGTAAACTAAATGGTGTGGGGTCAACTGATACAATGTTAATTTTAAAAGGTTTGATTAAATCAAGATTAATGGTAGAATATGCGTACTACCACATGGTTAAAGACTTTTAATTACCTTTGGGGAGTGAACCAGGTTTTGTGTGAAGTTGACGTTGATGGTTCTATGAAAAAGAATTTATAGTTGGAGTACTTTTATTTATTTAATTTTTTTTCTATTTGAGATGAATTTGTTGTGTGTATATGAATTTTAAAAAGCTCTGATATATAGAAAATTGTGAAATAAAGAGCTTTTAAAAGTCTCTCTCTTTCTCTCTCTCTCTATCTTTCTCTCTCTCTCTCATTGATATATTTATTAGGGCTGGGAATTTAACGCGTTAATTTGATTAATTATTCAAAGAAAAAATTACGCGTTAATATTTCTAACGCAATTAACGAGCCCTTCTACAGACCTGTACACTTTGTAGAATTGCAGCCACCTAGTAACAAATCGATCAAGATGCAAAACGAAAATAGCTTTAAATACCACCTTAACTCGAAGCATGTTTTAGCGATCTTGGCGGTCACCTCACCCCCGGCTGCGACAGTCAGCAAGCTCCGGCAAACCACGCTTTCCGAGACGAGTCGTCACAAATTAAGTAAGTCTACATCACAATCATTAACAAATGCGATATCTAAATGGATTGCAATGGAACGAAGGCCTATTAATGTTGTGGAAGAGAAGGGGCTTATGGATGCATTTCGAATTGCTTCCTCCGATACAACCTACACACCACCGTCAAGAGGTACGGTACTTTCGAGAATAAATCCGCTGTATTAAAAAAATTATTATTAAAAAACTAAACGGGACAATAAAGCTCAAGCCAAACATGTCGCCCTAATTAGAGATCACGTGACGTCGATCAGTAATCATAACTATCTAGGTGTTACTGCGCATGTCATCGATTGTGACTGGAAACTTCAATCGTTAGCATTAACTGTGCTGAAGTCAGTCACACGGCACTATTATGATGCTTGTGCCGAACAGTTTCTATCAGTGGCCAAAGACTAGGGCGTCCGAGAAAATGTGACCACCGTCGGAACTGACAGCGCATTTAATATATAAGATTGTGTTCAGTAATAAACAAAATTGTCATGGTCATTAGCCTAGAGACATTGGTTTGTTTTAACAAATAATTATTAAAAATGTCATGACCATTTTAACCTATGTCATTTGTTTGTGATTAATAAGTTACAACTGTTATATCCACTGTAACCTAATTCATAGGTTTGTTCAGTCAGTGATAAAAAATGTCACAACCTTTTACCTGAGTTATAGACTTGTAATTCAGTAATAAATGGTAAAAAAATCTGCTTCTTGTAGGTCTGTATGTATATGTGATTAATTAGATTAATTAATCGGCATACCATGTAATTAATTAGATTAAGAAATGTAATCGCTTGACAGCACTAATATTTATCTCTCTCTCATTTATTTATCATTCAAATTAAATATCTAGAATGCCAGTCTATCTCTCTCTCTCTCTATATATATATCTTTTGGCTGTGCATAGCTGTTTCAGAGTTCTTACTGATCACAATCAAGATGGGCCATTTTCATCATTGATTGTGATCACATTTTGTAACATCAATTTGATAATTTTGGCCCAATATTCTTGTAGATGGCCAATTATTCATGTAGATGGCCCAATATTCTTGTAGATGACCCAATATTCATGTAGATGGCCCAATATTCTTGTAGATGGCCCAATATTCTTGTAGATGGCCCAATATTCTTGTAGATGGCCCAATATTCTTGTAGATGGCCCATTATTCGTGTAGATGGCCCAATATTCTTGTAGATGGCCCATTATTTATGTAGATGGCCCAATATTCATGTAGATGGCCAACTAAGTGGTTTAAAATCATCCTGTAATTGGGCCTATTCAGGTCAAGTTATCACCTTCTCCGAGAAATAGGGGCGGGATCAGTTGTCAATAAAGATGAGAGTCAGAGCTACAAGTTTCTCAGTTCTTCAAGAACAGGCTGAAGACAACACTTCTTCCTGCACTCTCTGCTTGAACCAGCTTTTTCCTCTGTGAAGAATGGCTCCAAAGTGGTACAATTTCAGATCATTTGATATACCAGTAGCTTTATATGATAAGTCTTGCTGGACAAGGGTCACTTTAGGCCTCTGTTTTAAGAATTCTCTGTCATTTTCACATTTGTAAGATTTGGTGTGTCTGCTTTGTCTCACAGCCAGAAATCCGACCGTCGCATTGTTCACTGCTTGCTGTGTGAAAAGCCACAGGAGATGCTGATGACGCATCTGAGCAGGGTTTGCATGAAAAAGAATACACCCGAAGAACGTCTGGAGGAGGCGAAAAGGGCCAAGAAGTCATCCAAGGTGTGGACACAGCAAGCCAGGAACTGGGACTACACGGAGATGGTGAAACGTTACCCCCACAGACCGTCCAGGCTGGCTCTTCTGGAAGAGCTGCGCCAAAGAAACTTTTTTGTGGCTAATGCTCCTAACCAGGCAGACCTGGAATATGAAGAGCCGTCCGTCAGCACAGCTGCCGTTCTTACAGCCAGTAAACATTCTCGAGCAGCTGGTTGCAGCTCTGAAGCGGCTGGTGTCAGCTCTGAAGCGGCTGGTGGCATCTTGGTGGCGGAGGATAGCAGCACCACTGATCCAAGCGACCGAACATGGCAAAAGTAAGTTCTTAACCTCACACACATCAGTGCAGAAACTGTGAACAAACTGTAAGGTTGTTTTGAGCTCATTTTCTTCTGTCTGTATTTTTTTCAGAGATCAATCGCAGTACAGCACAAGTGTCAGGGTCAAGATGTCGCAAATGGGGCTCTGCGAAAAGTTCCCTGCAGAAGAGGCCATGCTGACAGACTTTAAGGGCTACTTAATCAACACTCTGCAGGTCCCAAACTGCCAGCAGGAGGTAAGATATATCCCATTTGCGTTTCTTTTTAGTGTGTTCCGTATTGCTCTTTGTAACTGGAAATGTTTTAATATATATAGTAGCACAGCACATGTAGAGCAGCTATTACGTTCCATAAAAGAAGGGAACTCAGATAAAAACCCAGCTTTAGGGGTGTCTGTGTGTGGCTTTTTGTCTCACTGCATCATCTCACACTTCTCTTTTTCTTTCATCACAGGTAGACAACGTATCCAGGATGCTGAGGTTCATCCAGCCAAGTGGGGATGAAGTCAGCTTGGACTTCCTGCTTAAGTCCACTGAGACCAAGGATTACCTCACCCAACTCCGGCGCACTGAAATGGGACCATCAACCATTCTAAACTATCTCAAGAACATGATCCGGTTTGTTCAGTATTTGAAGACCCATCTGAACTTGGCTGCAGCAGATCCTGACTTCTACAGGAAGTGCCAAGCCTACCTCGACCTCCTCGCTTCTATCAGAAAACCAGTGGCCAAGTCTAACAGCAAGGTCACTTGTAAAACAAGGTCAGTTGCTAATCTGCTTTCCATTTGTTTTTCTTTATTGACTTCCTCCATGTTGATAGTAATTCTCCACCGCATTGATGTCTTATATGTCATTCTAGGTATGAACGGTTCCAAGAGGGTGAGAAGAGCCTTCAGGAGTGCCAGGCAGGCCTCCGGAAGGCCAAGATAGACATGCTGTCCATTTATGGGAGGCTGCTCGAATGTGACCACTACCGGATGAAAACCCTGGACACTGATGTGGCCACTTCAAACCTCCTCAGCTCCCTGACATGGTATGTGATTATCTGAAACAGTTCTAATCATCATGTCTCTCAACACTCATCCATCAGTTTGTCAGTGTGGGTAACCTTGAAACCTTTTCAATGTTGCAGCTCCTCTTCTGACGACTCTGGCAAAGAGGGCGCCCGGGCAGAGAAGAGAAGGCGAGTGGAAGAGGTGGGCAGCCCAACCCCGGACATTGACGTTTTCCTACAGGCCTTCCCTGTAGAAATCAATGGCCACCCACCCAACAAGACCCAGAGAGAAAAAGCTGGGTTCCCCACCAACAGAGTATTCTATGACAAGTGGAGAGCTCTGCAGTACGGCAAGCGGGAGCAACATATTTTGTGTAGGTGTAGATACTTTCTTAGCCAATGATTAGATTTGCTCCAACACAAACATTTAGATCTCGTGTGTGAACCTGAATTTTAATTTAAATGTTCTCTTTTTGACAGTAAAATGCTCAAGATGTGCCCCAACTGCAGCGAAGGTGGCTAAAGTCATAGAGGCAGAGGGGTGGACGGCCAATTGTCCTTGTCCGGAGCACATCGTCGCAAAGTGGAGGCCGCTAAGCAGAGCACAGGCGGAGAGTGACCCGGCCATCATCAGGGGTGTGACCAGGCAGAAATGGCCGGGTGTGGCTGTGAAGGACTTTGGGGAGCAGAAAGGTATGTACAAATGTCTTATGAGCACAGTAAAATCCATCTAAAAAAAAAAGAATATAATAACATCATGAACAGCACATTAATGACTTCCTCTTTTTGACCACAGGAGTTGTTGCAATCAAGGGCTTTGGGAAGGGCTCCATCCTGTGTGATTTCCACGGACAGGTGATCACAGGCGCTGAGGGCAGGGAGATGATGGCAGAGATGCAGGACGAGCTGGGCAACCTGTTTTTCTTCAAACATGGCCCTGATGAAGTCTGCATCGATGCGCAGACCTTTCCCTGTGAGTGCCACCCTTCTCTGGAAACCACAGGGAGAAAGATTACACACTCCAAGAAGAACTACAATGTGCAGCCACGCCACTGCATACTGAAGCTTCAGGGAGGAGACAGGCACGTTCTGCTCTTTCAGGCCACCAAGGACATTGCAAAAGATGAGAAGATCCGCTTCAACCATGGCATCAAGAAGAGGTCTTTTTGTGGGGAGGAAGAGGAGCTGCAGTGGCTGGACGTCTGATTTGTGAAATAATCTTTTTTAAGTCACAAAACTGAGAGTTTGCGTGGGGACTACCAATGTTTTATGTCACAATACTGAGAGCTTGCGTGTGAACTATCAATGTTTTATGTCACAATACTGAGAGCTTGCGTGTGGACTATCAATGTGAACTAACATTGTTACTTTCACGTAAATGGAGCATCAGCTGTGTCATTACATTTTTAATTTCATGTAAATGGAGCATCAGCTGTGTCATTACATTTTTAGTTTCATGTAAATGGAGCATTAGCTGTGTCATAACATTGTTAGGTTCATGTAAATGGGGCCTCAGTGTGAACATTGAAACGATTGACAACATCTATGTCCTGGAGCTGGAGTGGCTAGATGTCTGACAACCTCTATAGTAAGATTCTCTATAATATTTGACATATATTTATGCTTGCATATTAATGCTAACCTTTTATACTACAGTTAAATCAGATCAAATTCATTATTATGAACAGCAGCTATGCTAATTATTTCCCATCTTTGGCGTCCCGAGGTAAATGTAGTTCGACGACTGACGCCTATGAAGAGACGACTCGACACCTGTGAAGAGATGACTCGACATGCTTAACTAACTGTATTTTTTAATGTACATTTCCTTAATTCCCTTAAACCCATAATTCCCTTAAACCCCTTATTTATATTGTGCTTTACAATACAGATTGTTTCAAAACAACTAAGCTTTACTGAATGACCTGAATGACCTCGAAAAGGCCTAATTTGACCCCTGTTCTCAAGCTAATAGGAGACTCAGAACTTCAGTTGTGATACAACAAATTGTAGCCCTGAATCCCCCATTTCCATCATGACCAAACACATAATTTAGCACAAAGGGAAAGGTAATATTAATCATTACAATATACCCAAATCAAGCAGTATTCTCAGTGCAGTTTTTGGGTGAGACCAGGTTAACATCTTGCACATGGGATTCAGTCTTAGCCTCGACTCACCGAAGAGGGCAGATTGGCTGTTGACCTATTTGATACCTGTTGTCTCAGGCTGCGAACAACACAACGCTTTGAGCTTTGCCTCATATTAAACTGCACAACATGACCTTTTCGGTGATATAAGGCTCACTCTGATTGGACTTTTTAAAGGAACAATACATTTTTCATTGTTGAGGTCATTTAAGGTTTTGTTGTGAACCGGTTTCAACAAAAATCTCTGCAAATCTGCCAAATCTGAAGCTATTTTAATTTGATTCATGTCAAATTTAAGGTGAGTATGTGTAGTTTACAGAAATACGAATGATGTTACTGTGTCTTGTTCATAACTGGACACAGAAGGGTTATAGTTGAGCCTGTTTAATGGTATGAGGCTATGGGTGTGGCACGGCACCTGTCAATTGATAAAACACTAAGGCACAAGTGAAACAAACCAAACCTCGTGCCTCTGCGATATTCTTCTCCAGATGTAGGTCTGGCTAGACGGTTGCTTAGATATTCTGTTTGGTTGCTATGGGCATGGCTTGTCACCTGTCATATTATAATACACGTATCCATGAATAAAACAAACAAACTCCTGGCTCTCTAACTCATTCTATTGCAGAGATATATTGCAGAGTTCTTTCTGTTAGAACAATGCAAATTTTTCAAAATAGCCCCTTTTGTGTTCTGAAGAATTAATTTTGAATAAATAAAATCTAGGACCATCTTAAATAGATACATTGATTCACAATCATAATATTCTATAAGGCTATCCCATTTAAATGATACTTATTTGGTAAACACACCTCACATAATCCACTATATCCCATTTTGATGTTCTGTTTGGTAGACATGTTTACCATGTCTAAGTGCCTAAATGCATTGAGTTGCAGACATGTGACCGGCTGAGTAGTAATTTGGGTTTACATGCAATTAAACTGGTGTACCTCAAAAAGTGTGTTATATATTTCAACACGGCATCTTAAAACCACCCAGACATGTGTTATATTTATAGATGTGTAAATATGGAGCAACGTTTAATGCCTGGGCCACACATAATCCGTGTGCAGTATGCGGTGCATAGAGCAACACGTATGCTATACAGATCCGTCATGCGACATTGTGTTTCCACACATACTGCGTTACGTTTGCGTGCAAGTGCTCCGCATTTTCGGTGTGATTCAGTCAACAATTGTTAAGTAACTTCCCAATGTTTCAAAGATTGTTCGAAAAATAAAAGGTTTATGAAATTCTATTTTCGTCATTGTGATTCTTTTTGTTTTGTTTAGTGAATTGGGGTTTTGCTTCATAGATGCAACTCAAAATGTGAAGAGAACTGTCACTGAGGTACTCGCGATGGCCCAGAGACAGCAGGTGTGTAAGTTATTGGACGTTTAATGCGTCTTAAATGTATCAAGTCATGCACCTGTTTTATATATAGTTTAGTGACAAACATATTTTTTTTATTTCTAAGGTAAATGCTGTGATTCCTGAACGACCAAAGGATATCCAATTTGCTGTAAACATTTAAAAAAGACTAAATAAAGTATGTTGGAGACTTTTGTTGTTGAGTTAGGCCAAATGTGGTGTCTTTTAAAAATGACGTGGCTTGAAATGTTTTATAAAAATGTTTTTATCAAATATTTTTGTCAAAACTAAGTTGGCCTGCAAATGTGAATTTTTTTCAGCGCTTAAAACCATTTCAGTTTATTGACACCGTTTTGGCTCAATCATTTGTAATAAATGGGGAAAAAACTTTCAGGTTTGACTGGATGTTTAAGGACAATTTATATTACTTTCAATATCTTTCAGCATGCTTCAGTTTCTTAGCTGTAAAACAATCTATGTGAAACATGCCGTTCCGCTCATGAAATTGACATTGAGAACTGTTTAAACTTGTCTGTTTATTTTCTGACAAAACTTGTATTTAAGACAAAATGAGATGATCTGTATAACTTGCGTTTCATTGCTGTTGCACACACCATGAACACAATGGCATTTAATTCTTAAACTTTAAGTCAGGATTTTCTTCACAAAAGCTTTGTATGAATGGAGACTTCAAATTTACAGGGGTCACTGCACAAAAAGCACAGCGCCACTCATCATGTCTACAATGCACAGTTGACACAGGATGGGCCACATTTAACTTTCATTTTATTGTGTTTGAGTTAAACATGTCAGACTAGTAATTGCTAATCAATGAATAGATTAGGATGCAGCAGAAAGGAAACCTAAGGTTAATGTTTGTTTGCGTTGCTTTTACAAGCATTAGTAAGTTGCAGATCTGTTTTGTAAATGAATAAATGTTCAATGTTAAACTTAAACTATACATTTATATTGGGGCATGACAGAGTGCCGTTCTAATGTATATAATACCCGTAGTCGCTAGGGCTGCACGATATTGGGAAAATATGCGATATGCGATAACGTTTTTGAATATTGCGATACCGATATTTCTTGCGATATAACATTCCCCCAGAGAAATGCTATTTTGTTTATAATTTATATAAGTAATAATCATACTAAAATAAACAGGTAATAGATATTACTCTAATCTAAAAATCATGTCTAGTCTACATGCAACTATATTTATATTTATGCATTTAGCAGACGCTTTTATCCAAAGCGACTTACATTGCATTCAGGTTAAAAAAAAATGTCAGTATGTGTGTTCCCTGGGACACTTTACTAACTATACAAACAACTACCGTTTTTTTCCGTTTTAATTTTATTATTGCAAATATAAACACTCACCGATGGCCAGATGCAAGCGGTGTCCAAAGCATTGTAGTCTGACCCAATTATTAAGTTCGGTAGCTTTCACCACATTAGCGCCGTTGTCGGTTGTAATGGACACTTGATTTTCCTCTTTTAAGTTCCAGCTGGCTAAAACATCCCGCAGCCCATGGGCTATGTTTTCACTGGTGTGGGATTCGGGGAAATACACAACACCCAGACAGCGTGTTTTTAATTCAAAGTCTTGAGTAAGAAAGTGAACGGTGTAGCTCATGTAGGGCTCAGTGGTACGACTGGACCACAGGTCAGTGGTGCTAGCGTAGAAATCCAATTGGCGCAGCTCGGAGCTCACTGTCTTCACACAGGTGTCGTACATCTGTGGAATTGCGACATGAGAAAAATAATTTCTCGATGGCAGCTGATATCTTCGGTCTAATTTGTTAATTAGACCCACAAAGCCTTCTTTGCTCACAGTGTTAACAGGCATCATGTCTTTAGCTAAAAAGCGTGTGACAGCATCCGTTAATTCCTTGTGGCGTTTCGACGTTTTCCCGTAAGACGTTGAATTTGTAAAACTTTGATCGATGGTTGTCTGTACGGCTCCCTTATTGTTACTTGGCTTTTCGTTAGCAGTTTTGGTGGATATTGCCTTACACTTTCGAAAGTCTTCAAATAGCTCCCTGTGGTTGTGTTCCAGATGACTGTGGAGATTAGTTGTATTTCCTCTCGACGTAACCACAGTTTTTCGGCACGACTTACACAGTACCTGCATTTGTGACACGTCTTCTCTCTTGAAGCCAAAATACTGCCATATTTCAGACGTGCATTTCTTTTTAGGCACAAGTTCTTCGCTGATGTCATTTTCCTCGCTTGTATCTAACCTTACTCCTGCCATATTTATTTTCCACTCTATGCTCTGAGCCGCTAGGTTCACCTTTCGACCCTCTAGCCAATAGCATATAGCACCTTAACTACTTGGAGGCGGGTATAAAGATAGTAAAGCGGCAAGCCCCATCTGATTGGTCAAATTTGGACAACCTACGCATGCAACACACAAATGCTTGGCACAATAAATTACACTTATCGCAACTCTCTGTGATACGTATATCGCATATACTATTATCGCGAGAACGATAATTTTTCGATATATCGTGCAGCCCTAGTAGTCGCTGCTGCGGAGCAGAGCAAGTGCTCAGACAGGACATGTAATGTGTATTGAAATGTGTTAAAAATTATATCAGCTTTACATTAATTAATTCTATTGCGATAGATATTGTTAAGCCCCAATGACAAGTATAAATTACAGATTTTGTTGTGTTTTTGTTTTTATTTCTAGGTTGGTGCAATTGATGTTCGAGTTATTGACGTGGATATTGCAACTCAAATGTTGGACGTTAAATGTTTCTCTGTTGAAATGCAGAAATGCCAAGTGGAAGATCTGATGGGACAGATTTCATTTCAGTTGTGGGACAAGCAAATTGGGCTGCTTGTGCGTGGGAAGACTTATCTTATCAGCAATGTGAACACAAGGGAGTTTGATGATGTCTGTTCCTCACAGGCACATCTTACACAGAAATACAAGAAGTGGCTGCAATGTCTGGTCCAAGTCCACATGGTGAGTATGTGGCACAAGAGGTGGTGACAACAGTCATTGGTGAGATTTCTGCAGCTGAGATAGAAGTGTCTCAGAGGTGTTCAAAATGACAGGTTTGGAAGCTTCAGTTTAATGCGAAGAACAAATGTCATCGATGTCAAAAATGTGGGCTGTTAAAAAATCTAAAACTATCAGCGTGTTGCATCAGGAAGAATATGTGTTGTAGGTGATTTTGGGGGACTTGACCTTAAAGTGTCAAACTCTGTGTTGAAGAGGTACTTGGGGACTGAAAGTCTTCTTACTTTGCTTGTAGAGCATCAGAATGTAGAGGAGCATTTGCTGAGCATGGGACGGTATAAACTGAAAACTCAAAATGATGTACTTGTTGGGATTGAGAAAATGGTGGTTGAGGAAGCTGCTACGTCAGTGAATGTTGTACAGGCAGTTGAGGAAGGTGTTACATCAATGAATGTTGAGTCGGTTGAGGAGGATTTGGCACTTGAAGATTTATTTGAGGTAAAAGAGTTACACTAAAGGTCTAGAATAAAAGCAAAATGTTTATTATTGTTTGCACTATTTTTGTAGTGATCGTTTAGGTGTTTGTTGATAAGTCCTTAAAATATGTTTGAGAAGTTTGTTTTATTTTTTTGATTTGGGAAATACGCAAGATGCATTCAGAAATGGGTACAGTATGTAAACCTGGTTATTTAAATTGTATGTACTCATTTATTATTTTATTTTATCATTTCAATGTTGAATTTAATTTTGCATATAGTTTAAATAATGGTGGTATGCCTTAATTTTATGTTATTTCAATGATACTAATGTATATTTATTTGTAGTATGGTTACTGTGCTTAAGTGTTTGTTTGTTTTTTTCTTTTTTTAAAACAAGTGCATAGTTTGCACTCGTTACAAATTGCATTACCTTTTCATGTTGATTGTTTGGAAATGTTTAAATTCTTAGTGTTGAAATGTTTGTTTTTGCATTTGTTTAATTCATCTTTTAGTGGGTGTTTTAAGCCAGAAAATATCCTGTACAAATTTTGGAACATTTCAGATGTTGGAAAAAAATTGTTTCAATATTTTAAACGTTGCGTTTCAATGTATTAGAATATAGTTTTTTGTAATACTTTAGTGTGTTTCTGTAAACCCTGAATGATATTAAATAGAAATAACATGCACACCAATAAATCTGTATATACAAAATATCTGCTGTGTGTTTCCATCAAATGTTTAAGATGCACATTAGAGAAACCTGCTGCAGATTATTTGGATATAGACTTTAATACAAAAAAAGAAATGGCTAAAAATCATTCTCATGAACATATAGATGTGTCTTTGTGGCGCTTTAAACTACACACAACAGATTTGTGTCACAATATAAACTGCAGTTTAAATAAGATATGCTGCAGATAAAGTATAGTTGTGCTGTTTGTAAACATGCTGCTAATGCAAAGCATAGAGCTGATGACTGTAGTCATTGATTACATATTTGACCCAGTCTGTGAAAGCCATGGACTTGAGAAATAGTTTTAATTTCAAAGTTTGATTTCAATTTGATGTCTAACATGACCTTATTTAGTAAACATGAACAATATCAGGATTACATTATATATGATTGTATAATGACTAGAATATATGTGTTGAGTCCAGGGGTGCCGCCAGAAATTCTGGGCCCTATGGAAACCGAAATTTCTGGGCCCCCTACATTTTTTACAGATAAAATTTAACCCAATAAACATGCCCTGTATACCTAAAAAAAGATACTTAGCACATTGCATAGTTAAAATGTCTAAAGATGAGTACAAAGCCTACAAAAACAAGAAATATATGTTTTTTGTACATACAAAATATGTACTTGTTTACATAAAAGGGAGAACATTTATTATCTCAATTGCAATTGCAAGCACAACAAAACATTATGTACACATATTGACATATACTTTACATGAACAAGCTTTAGCTGGGTCAAACTGCTCATTCAGGATACATCAGCTACATTAGAGACACGTTTTATTCAATTTTATATAATTTTTTTCTGGGGCATTTTAAGAACGTCAAGTTTGACAGCATCGATCGTAGCAGCAGCACTGTCACTTCACAGAACTCACGACACGGCAATCTTTTTTTTTCTGTCAAATTCTCTGGGAAATTAACAGTGAAATTCCAAAGTTTTCAAAGAGTTTTTTTTTCAACTCCACAAACACTTTTATCACCTTCACTTACAGACAACACTGTCACTTTATTTCTGTTGCACGTCTACAAAAGTTCTAATTGAAAATGAACACAAGTTTACATGTTGATGGTTTTGTTGAGTCTCCATTATGGTGAAGAGTGTTTGCTTTAGTTGTGGTCTTGACCATTTGCTTTCCATGTGAAGAAGTCTTTCCCCAGTATTGACATCTATGAGTTGAAACACACTGACTCAGGTGTGTGGAAAGCTCAGATAAAGCCAGAGTAAGTACATGTTCAAGAGTTTAGGTAGTGCTTTAATGTTACTTGTTGTGCTCATTTATAATATTGAATGAAATTAATTAATATACTGAATGTCTTTAACAGCACATTTAACACATGATAAATGTTCTAGCAGATATCTAGAATATAACAGTTTGTCTCAACAATGGTGACAACAGAAAAAACCTCTAAAGATAAACGCAATGCATTCTGGATATCATCAAAGCACAAAACTCATCAATGACTCCCAGCATGCATTGCGGCTGTAAGCTTTTCATTTGTTAGTCACCACTGTTGAGATTCATACTCTGATTCTTGATGTCTGAGTCAAAGACAAAATACAAGCTTTTTGATTGGTTCAAAAATTAGATTGATTGTTGCATGAAATGTGAATTTTAAAGTAAATTCATTGAGGCGTTTGTAACAAAAAATACAATAAGTAATTAAACAACATCCCAGATATAGAGTAAATACCTAATCACACTTTCATTTGATGTCATTTGTTACAAAACTATGTTTTATATAAAACAATGTCATAGCAGCACAAAGAAAACTGTAAACTTATTTATGAGGGCTGAAAGAGGCCAACTAAAGCAAACACTGATCACAAAAACGGTGACTTTAAATAAACCAATAAAGCATCAAGTCATGGCTGTTATGCTGCAGTCCCTGTGAAGCAGAAGTGATGATCGTCTTCAGTATTCTGTCTTGTTTCCAAAATGAATAGTGGGTGTGGCTCATGTTTTCTACTGTGAATTGATTGGATGAATAAAAACAGGATGTTCCCGTAATTTTACGGTAGTTTACTGGCAACCACAGCTGCCGGTATTTTTCCATAAAAACTACAGAATTTGTATTTTCTCTTTTCTTTTCTGACATAAATATTTTGTGGTCAACACTAAGCTGAAAAGTGGAGTCTGTGTTTAACTCACGGTCAGGCAAATATATTCTGATGTCATGCTGCATGTGAAGGATTTAATCATTTAACTAGTTACGTAATTACATTTAATCATTTAATTAGTTTTGTCTTATTTAGAGGTGAAGTCATAATATTGTGAGTGTTTTAATACATACATTTGATACCCAAGCTATGCTGATAATGAAGTGCTTGCAGCAAAGGAATGTGAGTTTGTGGGGGAGAAGGGGCATCTTCGGCTGCAGTTGTTTAGGGGGTTGGGGGAGGTATTTGGAATGTTGTTTCAGAAGTGTTTTGCAGAACCCAGATAAGGCAGAAGTTGGTGATTGGTGGAAACAAGGAAGATCCTGCCCCCCAGCAGAAGAGAGATCGGCGTGAAATAAATAAATGCTGTGAATATGGGCTGTGGGGGTTGTTGTTCATGGGAAGGACAGAGGAGAGTTGTCCAGCAACCCAGCGCGCTGTATTTTTGTTAATCTGATTAATAAACCTCAGTTTGATTAGAAATCGCCTCTCTCCAATTTTTGGACATGCAGGACATTTTTAAAGTCCAACACATGTTGCTTTGTTTAAAAGTGACTTTAATAATGAATTACAAAGAAATAAATTAAGTAAATGTTATGTTATCACTTTTATGCATTTGGACCAAGTTTTCATTTTCTATAAAGAAATGTTGTTAATATAAAAGACTCAAATGTATTAAGTTCATACACAGCTTGAAGTTTGTGCCCTGAAGTTTTAAACTGTATAGCTGTTTACATTCTTTTCTTGTATTTTTTACGGAATTTTACTGGCAACCACAGCTCCCGGTATTTTTCCGTAAAAATTACGGAATTTTTTTTACAGTGTAGATAAGACGTGTTTAGAGGCCTCAATCTTCGCGAAGTTTCACGCTCAGGCTCACCTTGTTCAGCTGAGACGGGGACGGGGGACGTGTGTGAAGGAGGACGTGGGTGTGCAGCAGCCGCTGAATCGGTGTCTACGAGACATGATAACCCGTCCCGGAGACAGCAGAGATGTTATTGTTGTTGGATGTAAATCATAATTCAGTAATTATTTTACTAAACTAGGCTAGCTAGATAAAAGCAGGTCATGTAGCAACAAAAATAAGTTTTGGAATACAGGAATATGGCAAGCTACCTTTCTTTTTGAAAAACTGTGTGACATACTGTCGACTTTGGCGTTCTCAGTCTTCTCTTGACTTCTTTTCTTTCCGTTTTTGTTTCCCTGACTTTTGATGTAACATGTCTGCGTGTGTCACTGTCTGCAGCAAGTCCAATAAGCAAGAGACGCTACACTATCGATCGTAGCTCGGACAGCGCAGGTGGAACGAACCATTGTGAAAGGGAGTAGGGAGGGTTGTGACTGAAACAGTAAATACATTATTTGTTTTTTTTAATATTAAATCTATGGTCAAAACGGACAAAATACAAATTTAGTGCACGAGGGGCCCTAGCACATTTAATGTATGTATAAAAAAAGAGAAAAGAAATAGGAAAATAAAAAGGGGTTCTGCTCTTCTGGCCCCTTTATTCAGCCTGGGCCCTTAGAATCGTCCTAACCTTCCACCCCTTTACGGCGCCAATGGTTGAGTCAGTGTATTTAAGTGCTGAAGTACAAGAGCTTTTGATTGTGTACAGCTGCTGCTCATCATCATCATCAGATCTCATGTGTTCTCATTGGTGAAGGAAGAACTGATGACATCACACATCAATTTACTCATTAAACTGGACATTGAAGAGCAGCTGTGTCTCATACAAACACTATTAGATTGAAGCTTTATAAGGACACCTCATAACACATGTCTGGTTCTTCTGAGAGCACATTATTCAACCAGAATTTATAAGTTGTTCCTCTCTCTCAGAACACTCACAACTTTAGAAAATAAACTGTGTAAATATTTTGAAGTTTCCCAAAATGAGTATCTTACATAATTATTTTTCATATATCACTGCATCCCAATATATATAAATATGAGTCCTTTTTAAAAGTTTAGATCAAATGGTCACAGTTCATTTGGAATAAAGACTCTTAAGAACTACAATCTAGTTGCAGAGAACTAAAGCAGAAGGTGGGATGGGTCTGCCTTATCATGCAACACTTCAACAGTTGAGTATGAATGTACTCTTCTTAATGCACATTTCTTAAAGCTCACAGCTTTACTTAAAATAATTTCTCATCCTTCCCTAACCAGCCAACAAATTCACAAATGGATTCACATTAAGTCTATGTAGTAAAGGAGAAATATCCATTATATGTCATAAACTATCACAGTTAGAGTCTAATGTCTCACTACAGCATAAGAGAGCCGTGGCAAGAAGATCTTGAAATAAATATACCTGATAGTCAATGGAATTCTGTCTTTCAACTATTATCAGAAGTGCTGGATTAACCACTAAAACAGACCCAGTCATGAATATTTTCAGTGTCTGGAGTGAAAATGCAGAACTCAACAGATCAATACAATGTGCTTGGAGCTGTAACCAGTACTCTGTAGTTCATGCAGTGCCATGTTGGGAAACTTTTCTACAATTTTGGTCACCTGATTTACTTCCAAGCATGACAGAAGCTCCATCTGATGCAAAGCAAAGAGCTCCCTCATAATATCTTCAGAGAAGCCATGATGTGAAATGGTTATTCATTAGAACTTGATACATTTCACCTGCTTTGGTAGCAGAAAGCTCAACTAGATCTAAGAACAATGTAAGTGGCTCTTCACTCATCCCCAGGCTTGCTCTAATATAAATGATCAAAACTGATTTTTTACTGTCAGTTGTAGCTTCATCAACCATAACAGATAATTTTGTTCAACTTTGAAGGACATTTCCAACTACTCTTTCACATTTCATTTGCTATGTGTTGGCTGATTGCTGTACATGAATGATCTGAATGTAAAGTTCTTCCCATGTCTAGTCCATTCAAGACTTTAGATCAATATCAGTTGGTAGATCTGTGAAAGGCCTTGCAGATTTCACAATCTTGTAAACTGTACGAAATACCCTATCTGTATTTAAGAAGTGTTCCCTTTGCATCAGAAGTCAATGTTTCCAAAGTCTTTTCTTTTGCCTTTTCCATGGTTTTCTCCGCTGCTTGGTGATGTTCTGACATTCTATGCTTGTTCATCTTCTTACGAAGAGACTGCAGCTGTGCTGCTCGCTTTGCACCATAGGCTGTAACTTTAACTTTGGTCCACTCATCAGCAATATGCATCTGGCTCCCGACTGCAGTTGGCCCAACTATTTTATTTTTCTGGCAGGTTAGGCAGCAAAGTTTTTTCCTTTGTCATATTAGCCATGGATATAGTTTTTTTTCTCCCTGAACATGTTAGATGTCCAGCATTCAGGGATATCTTGCTCATCATCTCCCTGTTAACTTTGGCCATCAGAATCATTGGCACTATCTTGCCCTGCTTCTGCCTTCTCCTCTTATTTTTTCTACCACAAAAACATAAAATCTGCTAAAGCCCCTCTTGGTAGGATTAGCTACATTTCCCCCTTTGAATGATCAAACCTGTTCCTCCTCCAGCTCTAAGCTCCTCTGCTCTCCGTCCTGCTTCCTCGCCACGGTCATCCTCTATTTAAAAAAAAAACATGGTTATGCATATTATGGTATTGTTGGAATGAGCAGAAAGTCAAGTATATACTGTGACGTTTTTTTTTTATAAAATAAGAGGGCAGTCACCTAGCCCATATTCAATTAGAGAAATTTTTACTATTCCTGTAACAGGGTTTCCCCAGAAAGTGTTAGTTTTTAATTTAATTTAAGGAAAACATGGTTCCTCTAAGAGCTGTCTCAGGACACATATCTGACAGTACTGCACTCCCAATTTCACAACTCTTTGCATTCATTTAAGATTTTATATTACACTTTAGAAGCAATCTATCTTCATTGAACATGTCAAAGCAACTGTTTCAAATTTCGCTTAATGGTTTAAAAGCCTGTTACCGAATAAGAATATGATTACAATGTAACTCTAGGCAAAGGTTATCAAAACAAACGGATGCTGCGTTAATTGCATTCCATATTTTCACGCTTTAATTTGAACAAAAATTATCGCATGCGTTAATGTTGATAGCCCTAGTTCTACTTCGGCTAGTTAAGGAGGCAGGCGTGTGTTGCTTAGGCGGCTTCTGTAAAGTGCTGTGGGAAACCCTGCACTAACTTGGATATTCCAGGTGAAACCGAATCCAAATCTAACATTAACTTTTCGAATGTAAAGTCTAACCTGACATTAGCTAGCTAGCCTTCTCTGTTTCCATGTAAAGTGCAAGATGGAACTGTCTGAAAACGATGACATCAAATGATGCATATTACACGCTCTGTACACGCTTTCCTGTTGTTTAACCTCGTTGGGAGTTGTATTGTGTCTTATGCTGATATGAGTATCCGTTGGTCTCCATTTCAAGGTTCATAATAATGTCATGAGACAATGTTTTGATACTGGAATCTTGAATGGTTAAAAACAAATATTTAATCTGTGTCTAGTCAGACGAAGTTTGGCAGAGCTTGACTGAGCATCAACACACAACTGAGATTATTCAATAAATCATTTGTCTGTCTATTTAACATCACTTCGTCTCCTGCCTGCTGTTCTTCCCTTCAGCTATATATCTCCCTGGTGGTTGGGTTAAAGGATTGACTCACAACGGAGTTGATATCTCCAGGTGTAATTTGTTCCTGACGGAGAGAGATCTAGTGAAACTGGACTCAAAGTTTAGATCTATAAGAGCTACAAGCCATATCTCATAGTTGGATCTATCAGAAGAGACACATTATTTACATTCGCCAGACTTTAAATACACATATTACAAATGGTATTAAAAAGCACTTTTGCTTCACTCCTAACTGTGAATGGGTATGTGCCAAGGCACATCCTGTTTCTTTACACAACAACATCGCCATCCACTGGCCTGGCCTGCATAATACAGGATTTTTATCCATTTTCCTGGATGCGTGTAAATGCAGACAGTTTTGATAACACTGTCATGTGTATGTGAAAGTTTTCAAAAACTTTTTGGTTTTTCATGTTGATAACTTGGCCTGAGATTGATAACGGTCATCTGAAAAAAATGTGAGAAATAAAACTAAGCGAGCAAGCAAGAATTTGAGATTAGGATTTTAAACTGGAATGACAAAAGATAGCAAATTCAGACTAACAGTTGCCGAAAGAATGTACAGCTTTGCTCTGCAAAACAGGACATTTGTTTTGTGTATTCTCAGTTGTTATTCATTTTTTATCTTTTCTCACTCTAGGTCATTTCATGTCAAATCAACCAAAGTTCAGAAACTTCTCTGAATCAGTAAGATAAAATATGAAATGTCATGGTTGAACTTTTTTGGACTGTAACCGTTAACATATACAGCATAGGCTGCTGAAGTCCACAGATTTTACAAATAGGCCTACCAATCTCCTGTGTACACAATGTTATTTGCTGTTATCTCACAGAATGTATTTACCCCCTGTAATCTTCATCAGTGAATTTAATATTTTCACTATCCGCTCAATTTATAGATCACCGCTAAAGGTTATCTTTTTGTCAGAGCTGGTTGCCATGGAATGACCCTACATTTATTTATAGCATTTATAACTTATCACTGGTAATACTTATACGGTACTGTACCTAACAGTCACAGGCAACATTCCAAATATAGTCATCATTCCTATGCCCTACTCCCTTCGAAGGGCAGAGCCCTCGGAACTTAGACTTGAGTGAACAGGGCATTTGCGTGGATTATGTAGACGTTTGGAATGCACTTGGCAAAGGAAGCAACCTAATTCCCTCATTATCTTCAGCTGGCATGTTCCTATGTCTGTCAGCAGATGTAGCCGTTTTAATGGCATAATTTGAGCATAAAACATATTTAACAAATTTAACAAATTAAAAATACATTTTATATTATTGTTTATATATTAAAGTTATATATATATAACTTTTTAAAATATAAAATGTATGTTTATTTGCAAACAGTTAAGTCAAAACAACCTATTTGTCAGATTTGGGCTACGTTCCACTTCACTTTTAGACACAACCATGCTGATTTCCCCAAGCACTTCCTATCAGGGGAATCCCTGGCCATTTTGACAGAGGGAGAAAGTATGCGAATATGCGAACTCAATTTAACAATCCCCGGAGGGTGGTTTTATTCACAAGGGGTACTTATAGTGGTGTCTGTCCTCCCTCTTCCGTGCTCTTCCTCATAGTGTCCGTGCAGTGCTCGGGGTGGTACTGGTCAGTCACAAGCTGCTTTCTGGAACGTAAAAAAGAGAAAGTTAGAGGTCGTATCATGGAGAGGTTTCTCTCTGTCTAATTGGCAGCAGCTGTGACTGATCAGCCTGTGACGAGGGTGAACAGATGTTCCTCATCGGTTTCCAGGACAACGCTGATGTCAGCTCGGGACGCTGTCAAAGTACACTTCAAGCTGCTCGATATCCCACAATTGAACTTGATGTGACATCACAGCAGATCGCTCAACTGTAGTCTATGCTGTATTCATTTTTTGGTGAATGAAATATTATTGTGAGTTTTATTTGCATAATCCTTCTAGCTAGCTCAGCCTATGTTTACAGACAATTTTTTTTACAATTGATTTTATCAAGGGCATAGTGCATTCCATTTTAACCTCATTCAAGATTTCTGCCTGTAGTGGGCACTCCTGCAATGATGCATATTTGTATCAACGAGACTGAAGGAAGTTTGCAAGGTAAAAGCATACAAATTTGGAGTGGAACACACCCATGGTGACCCATACCCGAAATGTAACCTTTGCATTTAACCCGTCCAGTGAGTAGTGAACACACACACAGCAAGTCATGAACACGCATACACCCGGAGCAGTGGGCAGCTATCACTTTAGCGTCCAGGGAGGAAGTAGGGGTTAGGTGCCTTGCTCAAGGGCACCTCAGTCGTTACCCGACAGCCCTGTCGAATCGAAATTGCAACCTTCTGGTCACGAGTCCGACTCTCTAACCATTAGGCCACAACTGCCCCAAGTTATGCCATTTAATCAGCAACATTTGCAGATGGACACAATGGCTTAATCCGAAATCGCATATTCAATGAGTAGGTATTTAATTTCAGTAGCTTCGGCAGTTCTCAGCGGGGCTAAATGGTTACGTACTGTTTTCCTTGAATGGGTGTTGTATGCATGCGATCAGCCGTTGACCACCATATTGACGATCTTCTTTTACTTTTTAATGACGGGGAGCAAAATACTTTTGTGTTGCATATCCGCCACCTACTGAACTGGAGTGTAGATGGGTCAGAGATTAAATGCTAACTTTACATTCCATGGGTTCTCTCAGCATTTGCAACATGTTTGTAATGTTACAATATTAATGACAAGTGCTGACCAACACGTATTACATTTATTTCCTAAAAATGATATATTCTGTAAAAATGGGCTACTAAATGTAACTCTATTCATGCATAGATGGCATATGGCAAAAGAGACTACAAAAATGTGTGCACGCTTTTTGAAAGAACAAAGTTTAGAATTAATGTCTTACCTGCAGGGTGACAAATAAACGTAAGGTGTCGTATGACTGATTAGAAACTTAACTCCAAACATAAACGAAACATCTTTGTCAAAATATGCTTTTTAAAATCGTAAAGCTCCTAACTTACGTAGCATGTTAAAATAATTGAATATTACATTTTACATATTAAAACACTGTAATGACCTCTTGTTTAAATGACAAACAATTCAACGTTTTCATATCATCTTGACCAATGTGGCACTTTATAAAGTAATTAAGGTCAAAATCTTGAGTTTTGTCTAAAGTGTTATAGGGTGATGTCTTCCTGCAGCAGGAGGTGGGGGTTGATGGAGGTTTTGTGAGCAGTAACAAAGAGCTGAACATTAAAAGGCATTTAAAGAGCAGGGTTCAGATTATTAGAAATCATACCCTGACAACATTAATTTCTAAAATCGCTGGAAAAAATCACACTTACACAACATATTTCCCATCATTCATTACACCTGATATCAATTATAGCATACATATGGTTTCCTAAGCATAAACTGCGCTAGAAATCCCCATTAAATGCTACTTCATGTGAATTGCGAGAGCGTCATCTCACATAAAGCCTTGCAAGTCATTTATTTCGGGACATAGCAGTCTTAAAATGTATTCTAAATAAGATTTTTAACTTGTCAGAAGTTGAGCTACAAAACAAATAGACCATTTCTGATATTTTGGCTTACGATGTGAAAAATATTCACGAAGAAAGAAACCGGCTAAAGTCACAAGTTTCTTGCCTCGCACCGCACTGACCTAATGTTGTTCGGTCGATTTAAGATTATGATCAGTTTGAACTTTCTAATGGTAAAAATTTATTCCAAATGGGGGATATGCCGATAATCCAACAACATTATAGACAACATTTAGTTTTAAAGGAAATAAAGCTAAATCATGTTGCAGTTGGTTTTGCAATTCTATTATAAAAAAAAAAAAACATCTCAATACACAAGAGCAAACACACCTGTGCAAAAAAGAGTTTTGCACAGGCAGTCTGATCTCACTTGTTGTATTTCTCAATTTTACACAAAACACAGAGCGAATACAAACATTAAAGCTCTGCTTGGAACCAGAATTAAATGAAAACACTCTTTGTATATTGAAAATAATGAATTTTGTATAAAGCATTGATTAAATGTATGGAGCAAATTTAAAATGTAAACCCTTTTTCAAATGAAGTGATGAATTTATGACTTTGACATTGAAGACTTCGCTTGTCTTTCATGCCTAAATGTCTTCACTCCTGCCCGTCTGCTGACTGAGTGAAGATCTGTGAATAGACTGCCAGTCAGTCAACACACATTAAAGTAACGCCGCAGAGACGGCGACAGCCTTATTCTGGTTGAGTACCTACTGTATAAGGCTAATACTCATTTAATACCCATTCAAAAATGTGGGGGAGATTCACAAAGAGTGGATTGCAGCTGGAGTCTACACACCGCTACACACCGACGTATGCAAGACATGGGTTTCAGCTGTCGCATTCCTTGTGTCAAGCCACTCTTGAACAACAGACAGCGTCAGAAGCGTCTCGCCTGGGCTAAAGACAAAAAGGACTGAACTGCTGCTGAGTGGTCCAAAATTATGTTCTCTGATGAAAGTAAATTTAGCATTTCCTTTGGAAATCAGAGTCTTGGGAAACCGAGAAGCACAGAATCCACGTTGCTTGAGGTCCAGTGTAAAGTTTCCACAGTCAGTGATGGTTTGGTGTGCCATGTCATCTGCTGGTGTTGGCCCACTGTGTTTTCTGAGGTCCAAGTTCAACACAGCCGTATACCAGGAAGTTTTAGAGCACTTCATGCTTCCTGATGCTGACCGACTTTATGGAGATGCATCCATAAAGATGAGTTAAACGTAAGATGGCGGCGCGTGAACATCGCGAGGCTCAGCGTCTCTCCAGTTTTAGCAATTATATAGTGTTTTTCTTGCTCATCTCGGGCCTGTTCGTTAAGAACAGTTGTGCATTCACATCGTACACCCGGCATGAGCTTTTGGATATCGGTTTGCGCATTCCCAGAAGTTATATAAGCAACATTTAACTTGTCCCTGAGATCGTCAAAACACCCGATGCTACGCAACCCACATGGCCGGGCGGAAGTGCTCGCCGGCGGCGTCGAGATCGTAAACAAAGGCGGGGAAAGCGCGGAGGGCTAAGAGCTAAGCTAAAGCTAACACCACAACGGCTCTCTTTACCCAGCATTTTCCTTGCTAATGTACGATCGTTAGTGAACAAAATGGATGAGATTCGACTCCGCATCATCAACAACAAAAGACTTTTGAATAATCTTCATGGAAACATGGCTACACAGCGGCATACCGGACAACGCTATTGAGTTAGCGGGCTACAACACACACTGGGCGGATAGAACGGCAGAGGAATCCGGTAAGAAAAGAGGAGGTGGACTGTGCATTTATGTCAATAAAGCTTGGTGCACGAACTCTGTTATTGTTGGGAGACACTGCTCGGCTAACCTTGAGTTTCTCATGGTTAAATGTAGACCGTTTTATCTGCCACGGGAATTCACTTACACCATTATAACGGCAACTTATATTCCACCGGATGCTGATGCCAAGCTTGCTATGAAAGAACTTCATGCAGCCATTAGTAAACAACAGACTGCTCACCCGGAGGCTGCATTTATTGTTGCGGGAGATTTTAATCACTCAAACTTAAAGACAGTGCTCCCTAAATTTCACCAGCATGTTTCCTGCCACACAAGAGGAAACAAAACTTTGGATCATGTCTATACAAACATGTCTGAAGCTTACGCCGCGACCCCCCTCCCCCACCTGGGTCAATCTGATCACCTTTCTTTGTTCCTCACCCCCAAGTATTCACCTCTCATTAATCGTGTGAAGCCATCAGTGAAGACCATTAAGGTGTGGCCTGCGGGGGCTGACTTCACACTCCAGGAAAGGTTTCTACACACAGACTGGAGTATGTTTGCTTCTCAGGCCACCAGTGGCTCTCACACGGACATAGACACCTACACCTCCTCTGTATTGGACTACATCAATACCACCATTGATAGTGTCACAGCCCAGAAGCAGATCACCACATACCCTAATCAGAAGCCATGGATGAACAAGGAAGTGCGCCTCCTGTTGAAAGCACGCAACACCGCCTTCAGATCAGGTGATGCACAGGCCTATAGTACTTCCAGGGCAAATCTGAAGAGGGGCATCAAAAAGGCCAAGCACTGCTATAAGTTGAAGCTAGAGGAGCATTTTTCCAATTCTGACCCTCGACGCATGTGGCAGGGCATCCAGGCCATAAGTGACTACAAACCCAACCACTCCATCCCTATAACCACAGATGCCGCCTTCCAGAGCGAGCTTAATGACTTTTATGCACGCTTTGAGAGAGACAACAGGGAACCCGCCACCAGGCTCACTCGTTCTACTGACACCCCAATCATCACACTAAACTCCACAGATGTTTACACTGCACTAAGCCGGATAAACGCACGCAAGGCTGCTGGTCCTGATGGCATCCCTGGTCGCATACTCAGGGCATGTGCGGAGCAGCTCGCTGGGTCTTCACGGATATCTTCAACCTGTCCCTCGCCCAAGCAGTGGTTCCAGCATGTTTTAAACATTCCAGCCCGACATGCCTGAATGACTACCGCCCTGTAGCACTCACACCCATTGTTATGAAGTGCTTTGAGCGGCTGGTCCTGTCACACCTAAAAGACTCTTTACCATCCACACTGGACCCATACCAATTTGCCTACCGCAGCAATAGGAGCACAGATGATGCGGTGTCCATGGCACAGCACTCCATGCTCACACATCTGGACAATAAGGACACTTATGCACGCATGCTGTTTGTAGACTTCAGCTCTGCATTCAATACCGTCATCCCTTCCAAGCTAATCATCAAACTTGGAAACCTAGGCATAAACAACTCAACCTGCAACTGGATTATGGATTTCTTGACGAACAGGCCTCAGCTTGTTAGGTTAGGCAACATCTGCTCCACCAGCATCACCCTCAACACTGGTGTACCACAGGGGAGCGTACTGAGCCCCTTTCTGTACTCCCTTTTCACACTTGACTGCAGGCCTGTGAATGGAAATAACTCCATCAAGTTTGCAGACGATACAACAGTGATTGGTCTCATCAGCAACAACGATGAGACTGCTTACAGGGCGGAGGTACGGCACCTGGCCACATGGTGCTCAAACAACAACCTGCTCCTTTACACCTCCAAGACAAAAGAGATCATTGTGGACTTCAGGAAGGCGAAAGGAGGCACACACGACCCCATCCACATTAATGGGACGGCTGTTGAACGTGTTTCCAGTTTTAAGTTCCTGGGAACCCATATTTCGGAGGACCTGTCCTGGACCACCAACACCTCATGCCTTGTCAAGAAGGCTCACCAGCGTCTCTTCTTTCTGAGGACACTGAAGAAGAACCAACTGTCTTCAACTATTCTGGTGAACTTCTATCGCTGCACGATAGAGAGCATCCTGACAAACTTTGTCACAGTCTGGTACAGGAACTGTTCTGTTGCTGAGCGCAGGGCACTGCAGCGAGGGGTGAAAACAGCCCAGCGCATCACAGGGACTACACTCTCTTCCATTGAGGACATCCAGGAGAAACGCTGTCTGCGTCGAGCTCGCAGCATTCTCAAGGACTCCTCTCACCCCGCTCATAGACTGTTTATTCTCCTGCCTTCTGGTAGGCGCTTCAGGTGCCTCCGGACAAGAACCAGCAGACTAAGAAACAGCTTTTTTCCCAGAGCTGTTTCATTATTGAACTCTGCCCCCCACTGATTCCACTACCCTCATAACTTTAACTTTAATGCTGCTATTACACTGTTTACATTGCACTACAGGGCTGTATGCATGACTGAATTGTACACACCAGTTCTTCATGTATCTGCTTTACCGGACTGTTTACACACACACACACAGCATCATTTGCACTCTATACTGCTCACTTGCACACAAGGAATATTATATTGAATGCTCATTTGCACTAATGGACTACTCTCATAACTGCATTACCTCATCTACGGCACTGTAACTTTCATAACTGCATTAACTCATCTACTGCACTGTAACTTTCATAACTGCATTAACTCATCTACTGCACTGTAACTCTATTAACTGAATCTACTCATCTATTGCACCAGAACTTCAATAGCTTTATTAACTCATCTACTGCACTGTAACTTTCAGAACTGCATCAACTCATCTACTGCACTGTAACTTCAATAACTGCACTAACTTATCTATATCACTGTAACTCTATTAATTGCATCTACTCATGTATTGCACTATAACTTCAATAACTTCATTAACTCATCTACTGCACTGTAACCTTAATAACTTCATTTATAAAGCACCGTACCTTTATTAACCGCATTAACTTATCTATTGCACTGCAACTTTAAAAGCCAATGTCTATAATTAATGCACACTTTAGTCACTTGCACTACTGTGTAGTCTAAATTGTTATCTGTTCATAACCACCTGTACATTAATGTTTACAGTCTATAGCCTTCTGTATATATTGTTCATAGTACCTACCGACTGTCATATTGTCATAGAACATTCCTTCTGTAAAGTATTTTCATAGTACATGCCCATTGTATAGTATTTTCCTAATATTGCATTCAGTATTTATTCAAACTGTATATCCTGCACTTGCTATTTGCACTTCTGGTTAGACCTAACCTACATTTCGTTACACTGTACTTGTATATGTGTAATGACAATAAAGTTGAATCTAATCTAATCTAATTAGATTTTCCAACAGAACTTTGCACTTGCACACAGTGCCAAAGCTACCAGTACCTGGTTTAATGACCATTGTATCCCTGTTCTTAATTGGCCAGCAACTCGCCTGACCTTAACCCCATAGAAAAATCTATGGAGTATTGTGAAGGCGGAATGCTATATGCCAGACGCAACAATGCAGAAGAGCTGAAGGCCACTATCAAAGCAACCTGGTCTCTCATAACACCTGAGCAGTGCCACAGACTGATCGACTCCATGCCACGCCACATTGCTGCAGTAATTCCGGCAAAAGAAGACCCAACTAAGTATTGAGTGCAGTACATGCTGCACACGCTTTCCTGTAGCTCAGTGGTGAGAGCATTGTGTTAACATTGCAAGGTTGTGGGTTCGATCCCAGGGGATTGGAAATACCTATGTAAAATGTATAGGATAAAGCAATGTAAGTCGCTTTGGATAAAAGCGTCTGCTAAATGTCTATCCTGAATGAAAATGATGGATGCTTTAAGAGAGGGCAGTTGGATCAGACTTGCTGGCGCTGGTTAGACCCCTGCTGAGAGGTCATGGTGTTTTACGATGCCCAAATGGTCTCCTTTGGTCCGGCCAGATCCTACATATTCCCCCATTCGACTGACAGGGTTTGCATAGAAGCTTAGTTGGACGATGATTGCTTGGATCGTAATAGTCAAGGTGGACAGGTCAGACTTATTCGTCCTCAGTGCTGTGGTGCCCTGGCAATGGGTCGATCTCGATCAGTTAGGTTCGGATTCACCTTGCGTCTCTTCTCGTGGCTCCGCTTGAATGTCAGAGGAAACACCGCTGTACACTTGTTTACTGACTGTAAAGGCCAAAGGATAGGCCAAGGGTAAGGGCATATCCTAACATGGTGGTTAAACACAGTGCGTTGTCTGCGGAGTTCCAGGATCAGACCAAAGGGGAGTTGACGAGAGCAGACATCCGATCAAGAGTCTGTAAGGCCTGGTCGATGGGGGTGATGTCGATCAACTGGAGCCCTCTGTAATCAATCTCTAGATCTGGACCGAGGGTGAAATTATAGTCCCTGAAAAAGGTTGAGACCTCCAGCTCGGTGTGGTAATCTTCGCTGGGTAGGTGATAGAGTGCCAAGTTGTGATTAAGTAGGATTGCGTCCCTTTTGGACTTGCATCAGCCTACTTAATCAAAACCATGTGGATTTGAGCAGCGGTATCATCCTGGTTGTAGGTTAGAGTTGCTATCCGGGATGGGGTGTTGACTTAACCAGCGGTCTTCCCACAATTTCAGCCAGTGTATAGGTGACTTGGACACAAGGTTTAGCCTCCGCTGGGCAGCGGGTGTCACTTCTCATGGGGTGAATCCCACAGATTCCCTCGTGTTGTCCTGTAGCAATGGCTTACTTGGGCAAAGGTAGTGGATGTCTTTGGTCAGGGTACACATGCGCATGTTCGGGGCTAGTACAGCTGGTCATTGTTGTCGTGGTAAGCCACCATTTTGGGGATGTGAATCCTGATGTGGTTGTTACCTTGCTAAAACCCGACATTTACCATGTCCTCGAGTCTCTAAATGTTGTTAGACTCATTATTGGGTAAGTTCAAAAGAAATGCTATCACACCTGTCTCGGGGGCTATGTGTAGAGGGATGGCACTACCCAGAGAGTAGGCGAGATGTGCTTGAAGGGGTTTTGTTGTTCCTAAGGTGGCTGAGGCCAGCAAGGTCTGTACAAGGCTCAGCGGTACCAGGTATGGAGGAATCCTGCCCATGGCGAGACTGTCCACAGACGAGCTCACCTCTCGCAGCATGTCTGACATCAAAGCTGTCACAAGTTGAGCATGTGCATAATCATTCTGGGTTACAGAAAAGAGCTGCTTCATGGAATTCACAGTATGGTTAAGGAGGACACTGTGGGTGTTGAGGACCACCACAGTGCCTTTTAACGACTTGCCTATGGTCTGCAGGGTTTTGCTTTGGGTTGTCCGTTGTGCTCTTAGCTGGGGATTCTCAGTTTGGATCTCCTGCACATATCGCCTGACAGTGGCTAGGCTCACCGCATTGAGCCTAGTGATTCCGAGGTTAAACAGGCCGGCGGCCCCCAGTAGGGCTCCCAGGAAACGTTTGGTGAACCGGTTTTGCCCACTCAGGTTGGCTTGGGTAACGGTCATCTTCTGAAGTTGGGTGAGCATGTGGCTGATGTCGGCCTCTGCGTGGTCTTGAGCAGTCTGTGTCCATCGCCCGCCAGCCCATCCAACTTGTGGTGCTGCAATGTGGTAGTGTGCTCTGAAGACGTCACAGGAATTGAGTAGGACGTACACCTTTTGAGTGTGTGTCAGGCAGTTGGTGACCAGAAGGCCCAGTTGCTCCCTCAAAACGATGCCTGATGTGTAGGGCCGAAACATCAGATACCGGGCAAAACTGTAATACCAGACCCTGTCACCCACATCCAGTTCATCTCGTGATGCTTTCTGATCATAGTATGCTTTCTGGCCCTCCGCACTCTTCTGGAGTTGCTGTTCGGCGAATGCAAACCCTGTTCTAAGATGCCTGTGCAGCTCCTCGAGATACTGGTGAGTGTTGTAAGCTGTGACCAGGTTGGAGACTCAGGGCTGGTAAAACAGGTGTAACGGCAGAGTCATCTGTCATTCAGTCATCAGCTCGAAGGGAGGCACACCAGTTAACCGACTCGGGGTTGCTCTAATAGCCATCAGCACAAGGGGGAGTTATAGCTCCCAGTCCTTCTGGTTCACTGCCACACACTTTTTCAACATACCGACCACTGTCCGGATGGTTCGCTCCACTTGGCCAGATGAGATTGGATAATGACTGATATGGAGATGGGCTTGTACACCCAATAGTTTCCACGTCTCTTGCATAATCTCAGTCGTGAAGTGTGTTCCCCTGTCTGAATTAACCCTGTCACATCTTGCTGCAGGCCGGGCAAGCATGCCACCTGTTTTAGTTTCTCAGGTGGCTCTGATACCGTGGTGTCCGGTACATGGTGCGTTGTGGAATTGGGGAACCAAGAGCTTTGGTGTTAAGTTCATCAGGGACGTACCAGAGGATGTTGTCTGTCACACGCAACGTGTGCTCCTTTCTCGATCCGATTTCCTAGAAGACTTTGTACAGGGGCCTGTGTGGTAACTGACAGCCAGTAAGGGCTTGTTTCCGGTTGTTCAGTTTGAAGACAAACAACTAACACAGCACTTTCTGGTACCTCGGGATCTTGATTGATGATTGACTGAAATGTTTTGGCTGGTTCTGAGTGATCGGCCCTCAGTTAGGGTGTTGTTTTGGCTTCCGAATCTTTTGTTGTCAGGGAGGTTGTCTCTGAGTGGGGGCGTTTGCAGAGATCTGTGAATTGTCTTTAGGAGGAGGGCATTCTGAAGGGTTGTTGATTCCCGTCACTGGTAGTCACAAGGAATCTGGCTTATCTTTCTTATTTCGCTTGTTAGGCCTTTTTTGGACCAACTCCCTTAGTATCTTCAGGATCTCTGCTGACTGAGGTCCCTGTACAGTCCTGCTCTGGAGAGGGGAGGTTTGGACAGGTCGCAGGGGTGTTGAGTTGCATTCCTCTGGTGATGGTATGGATTGGTTGCCCTTACTAGAGCGGGTCGGTGACTCCTAGGTCGACCATTATTTTCGCCACGACCATCTGAGACCCCTGACTGTGGATTACCTGAAACTTAAAGGGTTGTAACACCAGATACCGGCGGGTGATCCGCGTGTTGGTATCTTTCATGTGGAGGAGCCGCTGGAGGGGAGGGTGAATTCGCGCCACAGGAGATAATAGCGGAGGGTGAGTATGGCCCACCTGATCGCCGGGAAGGCCGAGGGTACTCCGCCTTGGGCCAGCTGCCGCGGCTGGTACACCCGGTGGGTGTCCCGCTCCACCGCTCCCCCAACAAAAGTTTGGACCCGGGGATGACTTTCAATGGATCACAGCTAGGAGCTACTCAGTCACTCACGACTCAGTCATATCGCTGCCTTCAGGAGGGATTCCGACTTAGAGGCGTTCAGTCGTAATCCCGCAGACGGTAGCCTCGCGCCAGTGGCTCCTCAGCCAAGCGCACGAACCAAATGTCTGAACCTGCGGTTCCTCTCGTACTGAGCAAACAACACGGCATCAGTAGGGTAAAACTCACGACGGTCTAAACCCAGCTCACGTTCCCTGTTAGTGGGTGAACAATCCAACGCTTGGCGAATTCTGCTTCGCAATGATAGGAAGAGCCGACATCGAAGGATCAGAAAGCGACGTCGCTGTGAACTCTTGGCCGTCACAAGCCAGTTATCCCTGTAGTAACTTTTCTGACACCTCCTGCTTAAAACCCAAAATGCCAGAAGGATCATGAGGCCCCGCTTTCGTGGTCCGTACTCGTACTGAAAATCAAGATCAAGCGAGCTTTTACCCTTCTGCTCCCCGGGAGGTTTCCGTCCTCCCTGAGCTCGCCTTAGAACACCTGCGTTATTGTTTGACAGGTGTACCGCCACAGTCAAACTCCTCACCTGCCACTGTCCCAGAAGCTCGTCGCCTCCCCACCTCACCGGTCGAGTGAGGAAACGATAAGAGTAGTGGTATTTCACTTTAGTTCTGCCACTCCACTCGCGATTCGCGACCATAGGATACTTTAAACAGGCTGGCCTGTCAGAGGCTGTTTTGCCGGCCGGACACTCGACATCCGCCTTCCCACGTGGAATAATGAAGTCCACGACCGGTCCGCGGTTTGGTGGCCTCAGGCGCCCCCCCGAACGCCCGACACGCCGCGGGAGCAGGAACCCGATCTCGGGAAAGGTCCCGGGTTAGTGTGACCCCTCTTACCGCCCAGTGATGACTTAAGGTGCTGTGCACCATCCGTCACCGTCCGTCAATTCCCCGTTTCCGTCCATGACCTCACCGATCTGATTGCTGTTCACATGCCTTAGAGAAGGTTTGTAGAATGTCGAGCGAGTAGAGAAGAACTCTCCTACACGCCAACCGGGCGAACGATCTCACCCTGGTGCATCCCATACCCAGAGTTACCAAAACATGCTCATTGGCCCGATGCCACAGTCCTAGGGCCCCCAGTGGGAACCCGTAGAACTGTACATCGCTCGTTCCCAGCGACTGACCGATTATGCTTTTATGGGAGCTGTAATACCGTACCTTCTCATTTGCCGCGTCATGGAGCGTGTTAGAGTCAGACTCGTAACGCACCGTGACTTTAATGACCAAGGCTTCAGAACCCTGAATGAGCACCAGGTCAGCCGCCGCAACTCCCCTGAGGCAGTGACGAACGACCATTCCCGGCGGACGTCCCATCCAAGGCCTTCAGCCTCGGTTGCCAGGAGACGACAGATCTTATGGTGCCTCAAGACTCGCATTGATTGCATCATGGGACACTGTCCCAAGATTTGAGAGACCGATTCCAACCGCGCCGAACAGAGTCTGCATGATGCTGCTGTGGTTTTGGGCCTGCCTCTGAGTCGGGACTCAGCCTTAGGGTACACATTCGCTCTTACCTGCAGCGCTGCAATGAAGCAGCGCTCGGTAAAGCCCTGATGTTTTCGCAGCCAGCTGCTGCTCGCCAGGCAACCTTTGAATCTGGCAATACCCTTGCCCAGAACAGGCAGCTCTGTCCATCTGCGGAATTCATCGGCCCTCCAATCACACGACCATGGACAGGCAGGCGTCAGCGGGCAGGGCTCGTCTCCGTTTGCGTTCAGATTCCACAGTCCTAACTGTGGAATTTCATCTGCGCCCCCCCCTGCCCTCAGCCAGAGTAGCCTGAAGTGATCTTTCGCCCAGTCACTAGAAGCCAACGTTTTCACCACATCGTTTGAGGAAATAGACAACCGTAACCACCTTCTCGCCTGTGTTATAGGGGCTTGTCGGGCGAGCTTACAGATCCCCAGGCCACCATCCCGATTCCTTTCATATAATAGCCCATCGCATGTTGACTGAGGAAGGCGCAGCCATGCCTTCACAGCCTTCCGTACGATCCCGTCCAGGCGGTTCAATTTTACCAATCCGAGCTCGGCATGATGGCCAGGTAGTGGAGTCGGGGTATCGCGTGCCGGTTCAGCAGAGTCACCTTCTTGGATGGTTTTAGTGGAGACTTTGCCAATCGTCTCACCCAGATGTCGAGAGTACTGGCCTGATCCGGCTGTACAATCCCAACCCACGGATTGCATTGCGCCCAGAGGTACTTGAATGAGTCCTCGAGGCCAGTGAGTTGCAGAGCCGTACCCCCCAGAACCCATGGAGGACAGCTGTTAATCGTGTACGAACCTCTGCAAGGCCGGATGAGGAAGCCGAAGCATTTCCTTTGGTTGACTTTCAGGCCAGTGACTCGACAAAAGGAATCCAGTACCGCCAGTTGTTGTGCCATTCCCGCCCAGGATCCGCTTACCAACACGAGGTCATCGGCGAACGCCAGACTCTACACCGAATGATCTCCGAAACGATATCCATTACCACCTCGTTCGACTTTATGGATGCGAGGATCCATAGCCAGGTTGAAAAGTAGTGGGGAAAGTGGGTCCCCTTGCTTAACACCTACCCTCAATGCGATAATCGGAGTGTTCCCACCTCCAATTCTGACACGCGTCAGCTGGACCATTTCTACCATGTGTGGGTCGGCGCCGATCCCCATAAGAGCGGCCAACAAGTGCTCGTGTGAGATCGAGTCAAACGCCTGTGCAAAGTCAATCGATACCACTGCGAGTGGGCTGCTACACTCGGATTTGCAGTGCCGGATCAGGCCCCGGAGGACCTCGATGGTTTCAGAACATCCGGGAGTGGGACGAAACCCCCTTTGACTAGGGTGGAGCGGACAGAACAGAGCCAATCGCTTCAACAGGATCCTTGTGAACACCCGTACAATCACCGATCCGATGGTAATCGGCCTCCAGTTGCTGATATTCCTCGCCTTCCCTGGGTCGTGTGATTTGGGTAGCAGTATAGATTGACAAATCTTCAGGCGCTTAGGAACGATACCGGTGACCCACCACATGTTGAACATACGTGCGAGGGCCTCGCCTTCCGGGTCCCATTCGAGAATGTCCTGCTTTTGTATACCGTCTGGACCCGGTGCGGAGACGTTCACCACTTGTTTCAGGCTAAGCATCACCTCCTCTTCCGAGATAAGCCCAGCCAGGAGTTCGTTATCCGCGTGCTCCCCCGCCCTGAATTGACCCAGCCCGCGGAAAGAAGGCTTTTCTTCCCACTTGTTCTTGTACGCCTGGAATATCATATGCGGGGAGAACTGGCACTTAGTTGGAACCGCACCATCCAGGATCTCCTCCGCCAGGCGGGCCCGGTCAGTGCGATACAGGTGTTGATATCTGCGATAGGCTTCCCTCAGAGCCTTTACGCCGCCTACGCAGCACCTTATGGGGAGCACGACCTCTCTTGCGGTGAGAGGGTGCCGGGCGCACTCTTGCTTCATGTGTCAAACCCTGAAGCATTGAGGAGGTTGCTTCCGTGACCAGTGCAGGTAACTGGTCAGTGCCTTTCAACCAAGCTTTTAGGACAGGTATGTGTTCCGCATCATCGCCCTCAACCGCGTCGACCATTTCATGAACGAGCTCTCGGAGTCGTACTTTGTGCCCGCTCTCTGGTCGGCCGGGTGTTGCCACGGGGATCGATGAATTTGCGTCAGGCTCGAACGGAATCATTTCGTCCACAGAGACATCTACTCGTTGGCGCTTCGAACGTGACGAAGTGCCCGGGTCACCATCCAACTGGGTCTGCATGGTTCTTGCTTCCACCGCCACGGGCTGGCCCCTGCATTTTGGGACATGGCAGGCGATCGAATGGAACGTAGGGGACGTTTTCCCACACGAGGCGCACATAAATCTGACCAAGACACCAGAATGCACGACCGAGGTATGCCTCCAGTTGTGCTAATGTCCCCATCGATCTTCCACATATTGTGCAACCTTGTGCCTCGTAAGGCATTCGAATCACCAGCCCAGTCGCTGTTACCTGGGCTGCTGGAGCGATGACCATGGCAGAATCACCCTCCTGCTCATCGGCAGTTTGCACTGTCGCAACGGCTTCTTTAGCATCACCACTAGTTCCGGGTTGTTCAGTAAGAGCATTCGGAGTCCCCATCCTTGCGCCAGAGCTCTCCTTAACGCGCGTGAGGATTCCCGAACACTCGCTTAGTCGTCCGTCAATTCCAGTATCGTCAACGCCTTGGCCACCGTCAGCACCATGCACCCTGGCCAGGGGGGCATGGAGGGGGTCTGGCTCTAATGATGTCGCGCAACCCCTACGCTTCCTCATAGCAGCTTTGTAACCCGGGCGACCTGCTTTCCGGTATGAGTTTTCACCCTCTGACATAGGATAAAAGCGTCTGCCAAAGCGAGACCCCCTCAATCGAGACAGTCATGTAATGGTGCTCCTGTTCCGGTCTGAGAGTGTCACCTCTATCGGCACAAGAGACGGAGGGAGGGTAAGAACCGTAGGCCCCTCCAGACCTCTTGCTCTGTATCACCATGGAACTATCACGGTAGCCCAATCGCTTAAGAGCGTTTCTTTTTGACCCATATAGCTGTTCCAAAGACCGCCATAGCAGTGCAAGTTACGGCTACGTCGCATGCCAGTTACCCTCGAGGATTGGACTTTGTTTCTGTGTCACCGCTCTCAGCCTCAACCGACTATTTAACGAGCGAGCTCTTTGAAGTGATCTCCGAGCCCGCTCTCTGGCAAGTGGGTTTTGTACCATTGAGTACCATTGAAAGTTGATAGGTCAGACATTCGAATGAGTCGTCGCCGCCGCGAGGGCGCGCGATCGGCCCGAGGTTATCTTGAGTCACCAAAGAGACCCATCAGAAAGGAAAAGACCCCTGTGGTGGGGGTGCAGCCTGATGATGACCTCCAGCCAGTGCACTTGGACCAACCTAGTGGCAGAGCTGCACGGGACAGAATTGTGGAACACCATTTTATGAATTTAACAAATATGCTTAGTTCCTTGAGTTTTATTGAAAATATTCTTTATAATGAAAAGCCAGCAAGTCATATTTTGCCTGCAATAAGAGATAGTTATTTTAAGTCAGAAATACTAATAATAGTGTATTAGCACTTACTCTGAAAGTCCTTTTGAAGCAACTCTATCTCCAGTGGAATTTTTCTCTTTTTCAAGTTGTCGAGTTCTATTTCTCCTCTTAATTTATCGTTTTTCAACACAAAATACTCAATTTTCTGTTTAAGATGCTGTTTATATAGGGTACGGATGTCACCCGTGTAATTTCGTGAAAAAAAGGGTCAAAACGTGCCTCATGCAACAAATGTAAAAGTACAACATGTCCCATCTTTGTGCAGACTGTTCTGGAAGCCTTTCTGTAGGCCTTTCTCTAAGTGTGGACTCGTACAACTCATGTTGCAGACAGAAAGAATAGGTACACAAGTATATACAAATAAGGGTAAAGTTATTTATGCACTTACAGGTTCTTCCTCCATTACCTATTAAAATGAATTAAAGATAACTTAAATGTTTATGTTACAATACAATTTATTTTACCATCATAAAAACATTTTAGTTTTTATTTTACCTTCATAAAATGATTTTAGTTTTAATTTCTAAGTAACAAATTACTCACTTTATTCATTTTTGTACCTTTTTAGATTTACATTATCAAGTAATTAAATTGCTAACTATAACACATTCTGAAAGAAAAATAACGGTTAACAGACAATTTAAATGCGAGTTACTCTTTTATTAAGTAATCACAAAACATCAACATCAAAACATTTCTGTCAAATGGAAATACTTCTATACAGTGCACTGCATTGTCTGACGCACTGTATGACATCAATAGTGTAAACATGCAAACTTGAACAGCAACTGTATGTTGAACATCATACAATATGTAAGCAAACACTGAGGTTACTCCACTGCGAAAAGCTAATTTTTAAGGCTTAACACTCTGGGCCTTAGCTTCCCATCCTCCAGACCCATCAGGACTTTCTGGTGAAGTCAAATGTGTTGGCCAGTTCTTTTGGGTAACTTAGGTCCAAGGCGTAAGTTAGCCCAAAAAGCATGGCAAATGCATCAGCCAATGTGGAAAAATCAATAACAATGGTACCCTCAAGTACAACTGCAATCTTCTCTGGGCAGAAGAACGTGGCATCTGATGAATTGCCACTAATGGAGAGGAGACCAAGTGGTACTGCATCAATGTCTGGTTCATCAGATTGCTCAACCTGAAGACAAGAACAGAGAACTGTTGCTCTAAACTTCCAAAGGATGATTGCTAATAAGTGACATATATTTACATCTATTTCAAACCATTCTATCCCATACAGTAACTACAATTCTAATTAATATATTAAAAACATGAAACTAGAACCAGGATGACATCTGAATGGTAAGGGAGATTATTGGTAATCAAACAGTGCAACGCTTACATCCCACGTCTTGAGAAAGTTGGAGTCGTCCTCTTGTAGATAGGTGGGGAGAGCACGGAGGAAGACAGCTCGTCGTACATGGACGTCCACGTTTTCCTTCAGAGTGAGAATTAGAGACTGGAGTTTGAGAATCTTGATTTAACATGGAATATAACCTGCACAGCCACACAATACTATGCATCTACCTCTCAAATGTCTGTAAGTACAACCAAAATATTTAAAAACCCACTGCAGTTTCTTTATCAGGCATCAAGAAGTGTAACCAACTGACCTGGAGGTCATATATCCTGAAGAGCTGACTCAGTACTTCAGACACTTTCCCTGTGCAAGCAGCTTTCTTTCTGAACAAGCTCAGAAGACGGGGAGCATCCTGGTCCAACACGGCATAAAAGTGGTTCTTCAGGTTGACATTTGTAATTTTATGAAACTTGGAACAGATCTGCAAAAATTAATAAGTGATTAAGGTATGTACACAGTATACATTTGTGATCCTGCAGGAAAAAAAACGTGATGCAAAATAACATTTTGAACTTCGAACTGCCAAAAAGAACCCCAAATACCAATTTGCTGTCAGTTTGCTCACCCTTCAGCCATCAAAGACGTAAGTTACTTTCTTTCTCCAGTTGAACACTAAAAATGATTTTTAGCTGTGAACCTGTGGTCCTTGGTGATAACATTACCAGGTAAACGAGTCCGGAGCTTTTGTGTTGCTTGTTTATGTTTTTGACTCCCAAAGTGACGGCCTAATGACCTGTATTTTATGAGTCACCAAGGACCGTGAATTAAGCTAAAAATCATCTGGTAACACTTTACTTGAAGGGGTATGCATAAGACTGACATGACACCTTCATAATCATGACATGACACCGCTCATGAATATGAAGGAGATTTTATGCATGTTTATGACAACTGTCATTAAGTGTCATTCGCTCAGTTATGACATTTTTAATGCAAATATGACATTGAGTGAGATGTCTTTGTTATGACAACTTGACATTAACCAATACATCATGACCTGTCAGTGTCTTTGTCATGATCATTATCAAAGATAGCAGCACATAGTTTGCACTTCCACGCCATTGATTTTTTTTCTTCAATTTGTTGTGCGCACCCAATATTTATTCACATTTAAGCATCTCTATGTAATGAATGTGTATTAATAATTGGACATAAACATACCAAACTGAACTGCCAGCTGCTTCACTTTTAGCCTGAAAAAAGAGATTGAGAACTTAGTTAGGTTGTAATATTTGCCAAAATACTAGGAAAAATATGTGAATACACACAATGCTAAATCAGTTATGTAACTTATTAGGCATTATGCTCAGTCAAACAAACCTTAAACTTTTAAATATTTTTTTAAACTGCACAATTTGCTTTTTGAAATGTCAAATTTTAAGCAAGAACAAAAATGTCTCCGCTAAATAACACAAGCTACTGGTGTGGCTTGGGCAATAAATACCTTTCCTTACAATTTTTTTTTACAACACATGGAACAAAGTGCATCAAATTATTGTCAAACCTCTATGAAAACCACTAGTTGTCTATTCATGCGTGCCAATTCACAGCCCGCCATTTTGAGGTCGTTAAAATGTGTTGCCCGAAAATGTTTTAATGTGAAAAGCGATGCTGATGCAAAAAGACAGACTTTGATATATTTTTAAACACGAAATACAATTCAATCCATTTTACCTTTAGTGAGGCAGGATAAAATGTCTCGAGACATTCTTACTCAAATGCATAAAATACATTAACTGCTAAGACACTAAAACTTTGCAGCAGTAACTTACAATTTGCTTTTTGAAATGTCAAATTTTAAGCAAGAACAAAAATGTCTCTGCTAAATAACACAAGCTACTGGTGTGGCTTGGCCAAACTATTTAAATAGAATTTATAAATACCCTTCCTTACAATTCTTTTTACAACACATGGAACAAAGTGCATCAAATTATTGTCAAACCTCTATGAAAACCACTAACGTTAGTTATCTATTCATGCGTGCCAATTCACAGCCCGCCATTTTGAGGTCATTAAAATGTGTTGCCCGAAAATGTTTTAATGTGAAAACCGATGCATTAACGGATGCAAAAAGACAGACTTTGATAGATTTATATATTTTTAAACACGAAATACAATTCAATCCATTTTACTTTTAGTGAGGCAGGATAAAATGTCTCGAGACATTCTTACTCGCTTTGAAAATGCATAAATTACATTAACTGCTAAGACACTAAAACTTTGCAGAAAATAAAACCAGGAACTTACCAGATTAGCGTGCCCAAAAAGAAGAGGAATAAAATGGATGGCAGCACAACGAAGAAAATCTTGTCACCAGCTGGTTCAGAAAATTTCATGGCACTTTTCTCATCAAAGGTCCTCACAGACAACACCGCAGCAAATTCCCGATCGAAAAAGATCTCCTCCTATGCTATTTTTATAAAATAAGATCGAGTTATTCACGTGTTGTAAACTTAGATTTATCAAATTGTCATCAGAAGCGAGTCAGGGAAGCAACAAAAACATGGCGTATTTTCGCGAACTTGCAACTGCTACTAGAGGGAGGAGCACGTACGCATGTGGGTGACGTCAGACGGTTGTATAGTAAAACTATTTGAGTGCACTGACAAAAACAAATTAAAGCATTTGAGTGCTGTACACTTAGAACTTCACTTTCGTTTTAATTACACAGAAAATTAAAGGCGAATGAACGTTTTTATTTTTTGAGTAATTACAACCCATTTTATTTATCTAAGTTTTACTGTTTGGTCTTACAGTGTACTTCACTTTTACTTGTTCCCATGTTCTAGTGGGCCCCGTGGTGGCTCTGACATAAAAGAACAAAGTTTATGAAATAAATAAAAAATGCTCAAATACATACAGTAGAAAGTAATAGAAACAACATGGACACCACTTACGCATGTAATTTGTCTGCTACTTTTTGCCATCCCTCTCTCCTGGCTTTTGCAGACTTTCAGGTGTTCCCTGGTGTTTTAATTAAACTTTCAAATTCGGCATAACCTTCCATTAAAAGCTCTTGTTCTGCTTGGGAGAAAAACTGTGCGCGTTCTTTAGCCATGCTGAACAGCCAATTACAGCGTTGCTGATCATTGTTTCTACTATCGATACATATCCCCTTATAAACCAGTGCAGGAACGTGCAGTTATCTCAGATAACTCAATCCAGCGATACTTATCATAAGCGGCAGGTGTGTTCGAAGAACCCAATTAGCCGGATCATGATTAGCACGATGATATCATCTTGGATGTGTCATTTGATCTCGGATGTAATAATTGACGTACGAAGAACGGGCCCCAGCTCCTGTCCATCCTCCTGTGCTGTTTGGGCGAAATCAATTTGTTGCCACAAGCCATCAGTAACTCTAGGCTATAAACAGTGGATATGATTTATTTGAACTTTCACCACTGGAAATGAGATCTTCTATAAATTCTTCATTTGAGTAGAACAATTATATCACAGTTTGGCCTCATATCAGCTGAAAGCTTTCCTCTAAAGACATCCCTTATTTCTTCAGTGACCGTCATTTTGTCCCCATTTAATTGCTTCTCGTCTCTTTGTTCCATGCTGTTCACTGTTTCCTGTACATGACGTGTTACCCTTGTCCAGAAATCTTGTCCCGTTCATATTCCTGCAGTGTAATGTTTTACTCCCCTTTTTGTTTTCTTGACTTTATTCCCCCTCATGGGAAGTGTTTGGTTTGTATGATTATTTATGATTTTCCTATTTTTCCCCATTAGGGGCTTAGTTTTGTATTTTCATTGAAATAAAGTATTTCTTGGTTCTGATCCCCGTCTGCGTCTGGGTTCTCTGTAGGAGCTTGACATTGAAAAACAAAAGTATGTTGCCCTCTAGTGGATAACCTGAGACACCGACGTTTAAGGCCAAGTTTTGCGCTTTTCTTTAATGAATGAATTTCAATTGAAAGCGTTTTTGAATCGAGGATCCTATTCATCTCTATGTCTGCCTGTCCTTACGAGGAAATTAACATGGAGTACCTTTTCACCCCCTCCAGGACAAAACTGTGACCAAACTTCAGTCACTGACTCATAAGGGTTCCCAAAGCGTGGGACCAAATCATCAGTTAAGTACTAAACACTTTAATTATGGCAAACAGGAAAAACAGATAAGTTAAAACACAGCACAGTGCATGGTGTTTATACAACGAGTAAGATCATTCTAATAAATAATATCTAATTTCTAAATAAATAAATAGATGAATGAATGCAGTCTCCCGGTGAGCAGGCCAACACTGCCCTGCTGTGGCGAGGAACCCAAACTCCAATGATTGATTAATGGAGAAAAAAACCTCGGGAGAAACCAGGCTCAACCGGGAGGGCCAGATCCCCTCTGACGTGTCATAGCTGCACTCAAACTGCTGACATGTGATTTAAGTTTAGCATTTAATACCAAATATTGTAACTTCAGCATTAATAAGACAAATAGTCCGTCTTTGCTCTTGGTGATGGTCATATTTCTCTTGGCTGGTGGTGGAATTGCCTTAGATGGAGCTGGGATGGTCAGTCAGTCTGCAGCTGTATCTGGTAATCTCAAATTGGGGATGGGCATCTGTCAGTCGTCTGGACATGGTGGAACTTCTTCCTACCTCGGGATGGGCATCCCGAGGCAGAGGCGGAAAGAGAATAAAGAGAATAATTAGCGTAGCTGCTGTTCATTAACTATGCATTAAGTGAAAGCTTGGCTGAAAAGATGTGTCTTTAATCTAGATTTAAATTGGGAGAGTGTGTCTGACCCTCGAATAGTATCAGGAAGGCTATTCCAGAGTTTAGGTGCTACGTATGAGAAAGCTCGTCCACCTTTGGTGGATTTTGTTATTCTAGGTGTTACCAAAAGTCCTAAGTTTTGAGATCTTAGAGAGCGTGATGGGTTGTAACGTGATAAAAGCTCGGTTAAGTAAGTAGGTGCTAAACCGTTCAGAGCTTTGTAAGTAATTAAAATAATTTTAAAATCAATACGATACTTAATGGGTAGCCAGTGAAGCGATGATAAAACTGGGGTTATGTGATCGTATTTTCTTGACCTAGTAAGAACTCTGGCAGCTGCATTCTGAACTAACTGTAGTTTGTTTATTGATGATACAGGACAACCACTAAGTAGAGCATTACAATAGTCAAGCCGTGAGCAATATCAGCTTCATCAGACTGATGTCAGGCGGTCATCAACAGTATGAGACAAGATGATGCGTCTTTTCACATCAGGAAGGATTCTTTGATTTGCAAATATGGCGAATCGTTGTACGGAAAACAGGTTTTTGAAGAAGCTAGTGTGCTTCCTGAAAATCCTTCTTTTAGCAAGACCTTTTGTGATGACCATAGTTGCCAAGTCCGCTTAGAATACTTGATCTTAACCGCAGTAAAGATAGTTTAGCGGTTTGACATTTGGACGTTTGTAAGTTGTGAATCCGCATCGCTCTGCTGTGTACATGAACACATTATTAAATTTTGCACACAATGATTTGTGAATTCATATGAATCGGTTTCCCCCGCACGATATCTGCATTTTATCTTTGCGACTTTTTGTTTTCAAACGCCTATAGCTCATGAAGCTGAAGATCTAAACACATAAAAAGACCGTCATCTTGTCCACTTTGATTTGTGAATTTTTTCACAGCAAAGTTTGTCTGCCAAATTGTGTTTAAGTTATGAGATACGGAGGATGACAAATACACAGTCTCCACCATTCACAGCTACTTTCAGTGTACATGCACTTAAAGTTGATCCCGATTTACTTGTTTATGCAGCCTAATTTGGTATAACTTTCACAAACAAATTTCGTCTTTTTTATATAATCTTACACCTGTGTTTATTATGTCCTGTATAATATTATTAACGGTTTGAGATATTATTCATAATAAGCCTGTAAATTAAACGAGACAAGTGAGTTATACAAGTACACTGTAATCCCAAACAGTTGTACTAGCTCATAACTAATAAGGTCATAACAGTCAAATGTCGTTATGCAGTTGACCAAACTATAAAGTGTTGAGCTCTGTTAAGATTTATGCCACTTTAATTGAATAGGGCTCTAAATTTTACAGCTAATTTCTGTGGAACGCTCAAAAAGTTTATGAACCATACAGTAGAGCCATGACGTTATTGACGTGCAATATTACCCCCCCCCCCCCCCCCTTCAAACCACCACTATCTCAGTTATTTTCATTAGTCTTATTGCCCTCGTTTTCTTAAGCGCCGTCTTATCATCAGCCCTGATTTGGTAACTCTTAACGTTTTTTATTTATTGAATTTTGATAAATAGTCTTATATTTTTAAACTAGGAATACATTTGTTCAATGTGCACAGTGAATATTGTTGTAAATAGTTTACAAATCCAAGTATTCGCAACGTTAGAAGTTTTGAACTACAATTCCCATAATGCATGTTTGCCCGGGACATTGACGGTGCAGGTTAGTTTGAACTTTCTGGCAGAGGCAGAGAGATAACGAAAGCATAACGTTATACCATCTTCCCGGTTGTTGTTTCGCTGTTGAACGTTAATGCATGTGATTACTTTGAGTATACTTATTTCAATAAGTTTCCGCGTTACACCGTCAATATTTTACGTTGTCGAGCTGTCTGTATGTGTGCTATCGTGAAACGAACAATAATAAACAACATAATGCGAGTGTGTTATCATGATGCTAACCAGGCATGTGTTTGTATTTCTACGTAGGCATTAGTGTGTATCTTTGAGATCATCTCGAAAAAATGTTAACAGTTCAGGTAGGATGTATTAGTATGAAATAGTGTTATTAAGAGTTTGTTTTATTTCACGTGTTTCCACAGTTGTTCTTTTGCTATTATTTAAATGTTTTTATCTCACTTGAACCCTTTATTAATACTTTGTTAAAACAACAACACTAGTAATAGCAGATCTATAAGCACACAACTTTGATGCTTTGCTTGTTAATAACTAACTTGCTTATCTTTTAATGTTCTTTTTTTACTAACATTTAAAAAAAAAAAAAAAAACATTTTTATTTTACTATGATTAGTGTACAATTAATGTTTTTGATAGGTTTGGAAACTTTTATCTGTATCTTCACTTTTTTAATTTCATTTATTATTATGTTTTATTTTAAAATGTTTTTGAACATTAACAAATCATCTTTGCCTGCATGTTGTGTACAGATATTTTCACAAACGTTCCCGTGTTATTCTGTCCATGTTACAGGTGTTTGCAGAGTTCCACCGAATTAACAATGTTAACCTGCGCAGTCAATTCTACAAGGAGCTGGACAGACACAGGCCTAAACTCATCACCTTGTTCAGAGACAATGCCATCAAGACTGGCAAGATGGCGGAGGAGCTGGACAACCTCAGGTGAACTCAGGTGAATTTTTTACTTTGCATGATTCAGAAACAGATTATTAACAGATTGTTTGTAGAGAACTGAACAAAGCCATAGTGTGAATTGCCTCGACTGTGGCACAAGGTTAAATGATTATGCCATGAACACAACGCTGTTGTCTCATCAGAGATAGACGTCTCGACAAGATGCATTCAAAAAGAGGTACTGATGGACTTTGTAGTCCTGCGTGGTCAAAAATTTAAGAGGAAGGCAGCTCAAATAACTCTAACAAATGTTGAAGTTTATTGATCAGAAACAGCGCGCTGGACAATCTCAGACACAATGTCTTTCAGAGATTCTGCCCCGCCTCAATGGTTTACAACATTTTTATATGTGTATGTGTGGGTGTGTCTTCAAGCTTGCTTCGGACAGTGGCCAACCCCTGAGCGCCTCCACATTTGCTGCTTTCTTTGTGTCCAATGGAGTGATGCTTCATCTGATATTTTCGTAGACTACTCCCTTCTTCTTTTACTACCTGCAAGATAACACACTTCCCCCACCCAGTTTCCACATAAACTTTGTTTCTTAGACCCCACGCTATATGGGTATGTGCGTTGATGTGTAGCATACTCTCCTGTCCTCCTTTCCTGCCTGGAATGCTGCACACACACACACAACCCCCACATACTGTTGAAAATACCATTTTGCACTAATATTCTCCCTTAACTCTGAGACCCTACTCAACATAGTAAAATAATGCAATGTTATATTAGGCAAGCCGTAATAAGTAATAATCACAATGAAAAAACACACAGAAAATGCAATTGATATAAACCCTTAGATAAAACATATAGAACCCAGATAAAATATATAAAATCCTTCAGTACCTTAAAAAGATACTTTAGCAGCTTCAATTTGAAGAAGTCCAAATAACTACTGTTTTCATAAAATTTGATTTGAACAATTCTAAGTGTTTTTCCTTTGTGAGTTATTAAAGTATTTACAATAGAAAGTTATTAATTTGAAAAATGTTTTACTGAAGAAATGGTGACCCAAAATACTGAATCTACTATCTATAGCAATGACCACCATCAAAATATGGAACTATTTAACATTTAGATTGTATTAAGTGTTTACTCTGCGTTTGTGTAACTACTATTGCAATGGATATTTTTGTCCATCTAGGAACAGCGTGATGTAAATATGAGACGGGCCCTCGTCCTTCATGCACTTCCTGTGTACCTGTGTGAAGATGCCTTCAAATTCTTCAGGACCTGTAATGTAGGTGTACTGGCCTTACTATCAATCCCTTTGCCTAGCTATTCAGTCAGCTTAAACATATGACATCACTCAACGGACTCTAGGAGAACCAGGGGGATATTCCAGAAAGTGGGTTATGTGAAAACTCAGAGTGAACCCTGAGATGAGGGAAACTTGTGAATGTTAAATTCAAAACGAAAAGACAACTGCATTTAAAACTTAGTGACTTATCTGTGTCAGTGATTTTTATTACTGCCGCAGCCAGAAAATGTTGCTTCCTGTTTTCTCCCGTTGCCATGGTGAATCACAGTATTGGAGCTCCATTGATGATGGCTTTTCACAAGTCGTCAGGCAGGAGCTCAACTCAGAGTTGACTTACCTAACTCAGATTAGCTGTTCTGGAACTGAAAACTTGGTTTCACTTCACAGGTTAAGTCAACTCAGAGTTCAGGGTAAGGCTCAGAGTTTATTGAACCTCCTTTCTGGAAAACCCTCCAGAACCTGTTTATGAAGTTAATTTGAGTTGTTTTTCTGCAAACTGGCATGTAGAAATTACATAAATGAAAAGGTAAGTATAAAGCATTCAACTAAACAAGAGTATGCCAACAGATAGGTGTGAAACTAACATAAGATATAAGCATATGAAAAGAAAATAGTTTAAACATGTAGGTTAGTTGCAGTCTAAGTGCTAAGTGACAGTAATGTGTAGACATCATCCGCATGATTTGTATCCTTAAGGGGCTGAACTCATTCTTGTCTTATTTGTGTTTTATAGTCAGCAGGTGGTCCAGACATCACTGACACTCCGGTGGCTCTCCTAACAGTCCTCACGGATGCCCCTACTGATTAGGGATGCACCGAAAGGAAAATTCGTGGCCGAAACCGAAAAAGAGGAAACCAAGGCCGAAAACCGAAACTCCGAAAGAAATTAGGCCAATTATTAGTACTCTTGCATTTATGGCTATGACTACTAACTTTACTAAAATCAAGGCATTGCAATTGCATAAATATTAAAGTTTCAAAGAATAAATAAATTACAAATTATGCAAATATTTATTTAGCACATTGCAACAATGCACAGTATAAAATAAAATTCAACTAAGATGTTTAACTTGAACCCACTCATGTGTATATTGTCTACTGGGCCTGCTGAAAAGTTGTACAATTAAATGTTCTCTCATGAAAACAAAGTGCGTTTAGGTCAAGTGCATTTTACATTTTTCTCTGTAGGACTACTCCAAGAAAGTCTTTTCAGAACAAGTGCAACTGCTTAAGATACAACAATATTTTCTCTGTAGGCCTTCAACATAATAGTGTATCCAAACAAAGACTCCCACAGCCCATATGTTAACTGTAGAACTTTAACAACAACAAAGGCACCAAGAATTGCAGATGTGCAAAGTTGATAATAACTAGCCTAAGAATAGAATAACCAATTTATTCTGTCGTCTGAAGCGCTATGATGTTCAGGAACTTAATTTGGAGAAAAATGTGTTTAAAGTTAAGTTATGAAAATAAAAGCCCAACAGTCCAATATCACAATTAAAAATCACTTTACAGTGGTAAGAGAATAATAATAACAATTTAGTAAAAAAAAAATGTCCTAGTGTTGAAGTCTATAAAAATACTGTACAAAACCGTTGGAATAAAACGAAAGTAAGGAAAATGGTGCAGCGCACATTTAAAGAACGAGAGCTTTGCCATTATCACTACACAAGGAAACATTACGGACATCAACTTATAAGCAGTGAAGCAAGTTTTAAGTTGTTTATCATGTGCATAGTGTCTGGACTTTTGATCATCTCTCGTATATTTTGCGATCGCGGTCCGGCTCGCGTGAGCAGTGGAGCGGGCATAACTTCTGGTGCTGTAGACGCGGAGCTCTGTCAACTCACGAAAACATTGTATAAAAAACTTTGCATGCCATAGTTTACACAGGACTGGCGGGAAATGTGCATTAATACTTCTTCATTCTTCATGTTATGTGGTTTACTTTGATAGGTGAACTGTCGTTCCCGATTTTAAAAACATTGATGTATTGCCCAGCCCAAGTTTTTGTACTAAATATGTTTAATTCATGCACTATACATGTTTAATGTTCCGCTGCCTAATGCCTACCTTGATGCACTACCTTGATGTTGTCAGTTAAAGTACGGCACAGTAAAAACCAGCACTTTATTTAAATGTTGTATTTAAAAAAAAAGTGAGTTACAGCCTTCAAGATACAGTAGTATCAAAATGTTTTTAAACCGTGACATGGCTCCACATTCTAATAGTTGTCATTGTTGTTGAGGATAGATTATACTTAGAATCTTATTGAATTTTAATCCTATGTTTACCCAAAATACTGAATCTACCCTCTGTAGCAATGACCACTATCAGAATATGGAAATAATAGCACTTAATGTACTTTATAAAAACAAAATGTGTTTTAGAGTCGTTTTGTTTTAATTTATAACAAGCACTTTGTTTTGACTGATCCGTTTTGATTTGTGCCTTTTTAAAAAGCACATTGTGTTTAATAAAAGAAGTTGTAAAATTGTCACTGTGGTGTCACTTTTGTTCTAACATTGCTAGCTGATTATAATTGTGTAGTGGGCCGACATCAGTATTTCAGTTTAGAATTAATTTTGAGTGCATGTCCCACATTAAGTTGAAGAATATTTAACATTTGAGTGTTTTTCCCACATTTATATAAATTTTTTTGATTGAATTACTCCCTAGTTATAAGTTGAGGAATATCAATATTTATAAGATAACATTGATATAATATAAGGCAACTAATTTTTGTTTTATCTAAACTTAAAACATTTTAAAACATCACTAAGATATTTGTTTAATCTGTTACAAAATAATTTGAGTTCTGTAAACTTAATAGGGTTTACAGTGTACACAAGCTGCGTGCAAGTGTCAAGTTTAAACAACTTGTCATTTTAGATAGTTTAAGAGGAGCTGTGTTTCAGTAGATGTGTGCCGCGTGCTTCTCTAGTAACTAAAGCAGAACCAACAAAGGCGGAGCTACCAATACTCCATATTTCATAATTTACACACGTCACGTTTAACCCCGGGAACAAACTAAATTACTTTAGTTTCAGCAGCATTCAGTTCAAACAGAAGTCTTATCCAGTATTACATTTAGTCGTTCTAAAACACTGATTGTGCATCAAAAGGTTTCAACCATGTCAGTACACAAATGAGCGTCTAAACTTATTTACAGAGCACATTTTTTATTTTGGTCGCGCACCTGCGCACCACTTATGTGCATACCTGGGCATATATGTCTATACATTAATAATCATTAAATAATGATAATCATAAGTCATCATTTAAAAAAAAATGTGTTTATTATAAGAATATGTTTACACTGTATTTACAAAACCAGATGAGCTTAGTGGTTCTGTCACGAAACGTATGAGCAGAACCCAGATGCAGGCAGACGAAGTTAAAGCAAATAATTTTATTTAAATAACAAAAAACCCACGATGGGGCAAAACAGATACTAGTACTCACAAACAGAAAACTCTCCACGAGGGGAAGAAATTAAACATGATAGCAAATAAAATAATAAGTCCAAAACACGAAATACTAGGACAGAACTCACGGGGAGGAAAAGCACTCAGGGTAATCCAAATATAATCCGGAACATGGGGTAAGGCAAGAAAGACAAATACAATACAATGAACCGAACAAGGTGTGAGGGGAAACAGTGGTATTAAATAGGGACATAATAACGAGGGGAGATTGCACAGGGACGGAGAAGGGCAGGTGACAAGACTAAACACTAATGGGAGACAGGTGACGGAGATAACACACTAAGGGAGCCTAACGGAGAACAAGGGGGCGGAGCTTAACGGAACACAGGATGACACGCGGCGAATTATCCAAACATACCGCCACGTGTCTCCACATAAAACAAAACATACACACAAGACATGATACTGTAGCAACCCTGTCCCAAGGCACGAAATCCAAGAACAGAAAGGACAGGATCGTCACAGTACCCCCGCTCCAAGAGCCGATCACCGAGCGGCCAAAAAAAACAAAAAATCAGCGGGACAAAATAGACAAGAACGAAGACAGACACCACACAGACAAAACACAACAAACTAGGGCAGGGCCGACATAACTATGAAGGGGTTGGGGTTAGACAATAAGATAAACATCAAAGGGAAGGGAGGGGGGGGAATAGGCAGACCAAACTTGGGAACGCTAGGCATGGGTGGGACATGAGGGAACCTAGGAAGACCGGACGAGACCGGTGGGGACTTACAAAAACCAGGCGAGGCTGGTGGGGGCTTGGGAGAGCTGGGGTGAGGGGGTGTCCAAACAAATAAGGAAAAGTACAATGTGGCGGCTGGGCGGCCGGCTGAGAATACGGCGGCTGGGCGGCCGGCTGAGAATACGGCGGCTGGGCGGCCGGCTGAGAATACGGCGGCTGGGCGGCCGGCTGAGAATACGGCGGCTGGGCGGCCGGCTGAGAATACGGCGGCTGGGCGGCCGGCTGAGAATACGGCGGCTGGGCGGCCGGCTGCGAATCCGGCTGGACCGGACTAGACGCCGGCTGGGACGGACACCACGCCTCTCTCCGTTGCTTCTTCCTTTCAAGGCGGGCCACCGGACTGGTGGTTGGCTTCAACAGTGAGACGAAGGGCACGGCAAGCACCGACCGGGATTCCTCCGACGAGGGCCCCCAAGGCTCTCTCCTCCCATGTCCGCCAAGGAGTCCTGCTGGTGGTGGAGAGGAGTCAGGGGTCAAGGTGACAACCGGAACCCCGACTTGAGAGGGGTCGTTCTCTGGGGTAGGTCCCGGCCCCGTGAGAGGCTCCGCCACGGGTAGCGCCCTGGACTCCTCACGATCCATAGCGATCCGGAGCCAGTCCACGAAGCCCAGAGCACTCGTCATGCGCATGTCAGCCTGCACAAAGGGTTCATCCAGGCAGCCGTTGAAGATTGCCTTCAACTCTGCCTCCGTGAAATCCGTGCTTTGCGCAATGGACAGGAAGTCTGTGGCGAACTCTCTCACGGGGATACCCCTCTGCCGGAATCCACACAGTATACGAGTCTGGTAAGCACGCATGGAGTCCGTTGCTGCCCGCTGGGTTCTTTGCGTTCGGTTCATTCTGTCACGAAACGTATGAGCAGAACCCAGATGCAGGCAGACGAAGTTAAAGCAAAGAATTTTATTTAAATAACAAAAAACCCACGATGGGGCAAAACAGATACTAGTACTCACAAACAGAAAACTCTCCACGAGGGGAAGAAATTAAACATGATAGCAAATAAAATAATAAGTCCAAAACACGAAATACTAGGACAGAACTCACGGGGAGGAAAAGCACTCAGGGTAATCCAAATATAATCCGGAACATGGGGTAAGGCAAGAAAGACAAATACAATACAATGAACCGAACAAGGTGTGAGGGGAAACAGTGGTATTAAATAGGGACATAATAACGAGGGGAGATTGCACAGGGACGGAGAAGGGCAGGTGACAAGACTAAACACTAATGGGAGACAGGTGACGGAGATAACACACTAAGGGAGCCTAACGGAGAAACAAGGGGGCGGAGCTTAACGGAACACAGGATGACACGCGGCGAATTATCCAAACATACCGCCACGTGTCTCCACATAAAACAAAACATACACACAAGACATGATACTGTAGCAACCCTGTCCCAAGGCACGAAATCCAAGAACAGAAAGGACAGGATCGTCACAGGTTCATCTTTTCATGTACACTATGACACCAGCGGATGTGGAGAAGATCAACTCTTGGTAACTTGAACCTGGAATGACTGGATGAGTAGGCCATGTTTAAGTCTTCTGTGTGACCCGGGTTTCCTTTAACTGTATGATGCAGAACAAAAAGTATATATTTATAATTGTATTTCAATTATTGTTTTATTTTCTACCTATTATTTACTAATTGTATTGTTTGTGTATTGTCCACGTCTTTGTTCCTGCCATCTCGGTTCCTTGTTACCTTTCCATTAGTGTTTCATCCCTGTCACCTGTTCCCTGTTAATTATCCTTTGTTAGTCTCCCTTTGTAATGTCCTCATGTTTCATTATCCTGAACTAGTTCCTTTTGTTCCTTGTTTTGTGCTCAGTGATCATTTCGAGTCCTAGAGCTTTCCATTGATCTAAGTCAAAGTAAGTTTAGTTTTTGTTTGCCTATTGTCATATTTTCTTGTTTTGTATTAAGTCTATGTCAGTTTAAATTTAGTTAGTCTAGTCCGGTTGTCCCAGTCAGTTATTATTTCTATCTTGTCCTGTTTTCTCCCCATTGTGTTTTTTTGTTCGCGTTTTTTTGTCCCTTATAATAAATCCCTTTGTTAACCCCTTCATCCGTGTTTCTGCCTGGATTTGGGTTCTGCCCTGATCCATGACAGAACATGACATTTCATTGTGAGAAGTGAATCACGTTTTATTCTTTTGATAAAGATAATTGAAAATCTTGCAAATACAAATTATAGACAAAAAGCAGTTCACTGAAATCTCTTTTTTATTTGTCAGAATTTAATGATAGACCGCAGGATAGACAGCTCTTACAGTGAAGTTATTTGACATTTTAAATGATAAAAATACGGATGTTCAATTTTAAATATATACTTGAAATCTCATTGTTTTGTGTTATATTGTCCCAGGCATCCACCAATCTCATCAGCCGGACATTAAAATGAGTGTGTGACGGTTCTTTGAGAGCACTTACGGGGGTTTTACAGCAGAAAAAAACGGATGTTGTTTGGTCTTATTTTTCACGACAGCGAGCACACATCCTTGGATGATGAGGAAGAGCTACCAGACCCTCACCCTACTCTTCCTCCTCCACCTCATCTGGACATAGAGGAAATATTTCACAATGAGGCGAAGACTTTTGGAAGATGGCCTGGTGTCAAGAATGGCAGCAAAGAAGCCACTTCTCTCCAAAAAAAAACATCAGGGACAGATTGATCTTCTGCAGAAAGTATAGTGAATGGACTGCTGAGGACTGGGGCAAAGTCATATTCTCTGATGAAGCCCCTTTCCGATTGTTTGGGGCATCTGGAAAAAGGCTTGTCCGGAGAAGAAAAGGTGAGCGCTACCATCAGTCCTGTGTCATGCCAACAGTAAAGCATCCTATCACTATTCATGTGTGGGGTTGCTTCTCATCCAAGGGAGTGGGCTCACTCACAATTCTGCCCAAAAACACAGCCATGAATAAAGAATGGTACCAAAACACCCTCCAACAGCAACTTCTTCCAACAACAGTTTGGTGAAGAACAATGCATTTTCCAGCACGATGGAGCACCGTGCCATAAGGCAAAAGTGATAACTAACTGGCTCGGGGACCAGAATGTTGAAATTTTGGTTCCATGGCCTGGAAACTCCCCAGATCTTAATCCCATTGAGAACTTGTGGTCAATCCTCAAGAGGCGGGTGGACAAACAAAAACCCACTAATTCTGACAAACTCCAAGAAGTTATTATGAAAGAATGGGTTGTTATCAGTCAGGATTTGGCCCAGAAGTTGATTGAGAGCATGCCCAGTCGAATTGCAGAGGTCCTGAAAAAGAAGGGCCAACACTGCAAATACTGACTCTTTGCATAAATGTAATGTAATTCTCGATAAAAGCCTTTGAAACGTATGAAGTGCTTGTAATTATGTTTCAGTACATCACAGAAATAACTGAAACAAAGATCTAAAAGCAGTTTAGCAGCAAACTTTTGGAAAATGAATATTTATGTAATTCTCAAAACTTTTGGCCACGACTGTATATTTCATTCCCTAAACTTTAAGATCAATTTTCATTTTTAGAGTTTCTAAATTTTATGTATTGTCTTATTTAAGTATCTCAATGCTGTATCACAACAAATATTTGTGGTTGACCCTCAATATGGAAATGACGAACTGGAAGCAGCCACACAGGCGTGTGAAAAATTTGGGTATTAGCCTTTCAAACACCTGTAACTTTTCTGCACTGTCAAGACACTGTGATTTTGGTGTATTTGGGACTTTGCTTAAGAAAACATAAGTCACACATTGTTTTTCTCCAGCTCAGCATGGTAAAGAAGACTGGGTAGACACCAAATGGCAGCCTGCCTCAATAAATCATACTTTTCAGGAGATGGTTGCAGCTGTGGTGTGTTTGTGATGCAGGTAGTGAAAATATTCATGTACTTTCTTTTCAGCTTTTTCCACATCGATTTACTGAGATTTCCTGCTTTTTGAGTAGATGGCCAAGCAGGTTGTAGAAGACTTTCCGAAAATTCCAGAAAGCTTTCATATATATCTCAGCAAGGACTGGATGTCCCACTGCAGGAGAAATGTGACAAAAGAAATTTGACTAGCATCAGGTATTTCAGTTTCTTATGTCCTTTTTGTATTTTTTTGGACAGACCATATATGTATTAAGATGATAACCTTATCTTCATTTTAATAATTGCAGTGTCAAGGGATGAATATTGTTCCATCTGTGCACAAAAAGACAGACCTAAACCACAGAAGCACTGCATTTGGGTAATTTATGATTTCACTGTTTATATTTAAATCACTTTCAATTTTCATCAAATTTAACAATGTGTCTTTTATTCCAGATTCAATGTGAATTGTGTCACAGGTGGTACCACATAGATTGTCTCAACATAGTGGTCCCATGGTAAGACCAACAATGTTTTTGTAATTCGTGCCTATAATGTAGGTGTGTTTAATTTGGTATTTATCTGTTATGCTAAATATTGATTTTTTTTGTTTCAAAATGATTGTTTTGAAAAGGCTAAAGTAGCTACACTGAAAATGAATAGTGTAGAAAAACAGACTGGATATCATTATTTACATCTTTCTTATGTATGTTTTGCATTGAGTTGTGTTTTTCAATATTAGATAACTGTCCTTGAGACATCAAACAGGATAGAACATAAAATGAATCCGGATATTGGGATGAATTCATCAAGACCATAAGGTATTGTGAGAATCTGGATTTCGTCCTGTCCTCTACAAACATTGCATCTGTGTTTAATACAAAGTTCATGTATCATATGTATTAATTCGTATTCATTTCTATTAGTAGCTTCTCATAAGATGTGCCTTACTTTCTTGTTTTTAACCTTGTTGAAAGTTGTATCATGTCTTATGTTGATATAAGCAGGGGTGCCGCCAGAAATTCTGGGCCCTATGGAAACCAAAATTTCTGGGCCCCCTACATTTTTTACAGATAAAATTTAACCCAATAAACATGCCCTGTATTCTTAAAAAAGATACTTAGCACATTGCATAGTTAAAACTAAAGATGAGTACAAAGCCTACAAAAACAAGATTTTTTTTTAGAAATATGTACTTGTTTACATAAAAGGGAGAACATTTATATCTCAATTGCAATTGCAAGCACAAGAGAACATTATGTATTGACATATACTTAACATGAACAAGCTTTAGCTGGGTCAAACTGCTCATTCAGGAAACATCAGCTACAGTAGAGACACGTTTTATTCAATTTTATATTATATTTTTCTGGGGCATTTTATTCATATTAAGAACGTCAAGTTTGACAGTATCGATCTAGCAGCCGCACTGTCACTCACAGAACAAACGAGACGGCAAACTAATTTTGTAATTTTTGAAGCGTGTAGATTACTTTTTTTTTGCGAAGTTATCATCATGTGGCGAACACAGTAGATAAGACGTGTTTAGAGGCTTCAATCTTCGCGAAGTTTCGCGCTCAGGCTCACCTTGTTCGGCTGAGACGGGGACGGGGGTGGGGGACGTGGTGTGCAGCAGCCGTGAATCTGTGTCTACGAGACATGATAACCCGTCCCGGAGACAGCAGAGATGTTATTATTGTTGGATGTAAATCATAATTCAGTAATTATTTTACTAAGCTCGCTAGATAAAAGCAGGTCATGTAGCAACAAAAATAGTTTTGGAATACAGGAATATGGCAAGCTACCTTTCTTTTTGAAAAACTGTGTGACATACTGTCGACTTTGGCGTTCTCTGTCTTCTCTTGACTTCTTTTCTTTCCGTTTTTGTTTCCCTGACTTTTGATTGACGTGTCTGCGTGTGTCACTGTCTGCGGCAAGTCCAATAAGCAAGAGACGCTACACTAGCGAGCGCAGGTGGAAAACCATGTGAGAGGGAGCAGGAGGGTTGTGACCGAAACAGTAAATACATTTTTTTTTTAAATATTAAATCTATGATCAAAACGGACAAAATACACATTTAGTGCACGAGGGGCCCTAGCATATTTAATGTATGTATTAAAAAAAGAGAAAGAAATAGGAAAATAAAAAGGGGGTCTGCTCTCTGGGCCCTAAACAGGCTGGGCCCTTAGAATCGTCCTAACCTTCCACCCCTTTACGGCGCCCATGGATATAAGTATCTGTTGTTCTCCATATCAAGGTTCCTAATGATGTCTAGGGACAATTGTTTTGTTATTGTAATATAAAATACGTGATCATATCTGATTGTTCAGGAGGAATAAGACTAAACAGAAAGTTTGGTGATTTTCCACTCTGGTGGTTTTATATGACACCTCATGTTTCAACCTTATAAATATTAGTCCTAATACAATAAACGTTGGACTCTGATTGAACAGCACTTGTGTCTGTGTCAAACTTTGTCTCCTGGATCCAGAACTCTGTGTGTTCCATCGACTCAACTCTTCAACCGTAGAATATTGTTTAGACAAGGGACATAAGAAGTTTACATTCTTACAACTAGTGCATAGTAAGTTTGGAGCAGCTGGGTCAAAGATACTTAAAGAAACAGCCTGAAGAAAAACAAGTGACCCATCAACATGATCATTACAGGTCTATTCTGTGATCTCTTTCCAAACAATCGATAGTAAATCTGTTTTGAAGGATTCCAAAAAGAATGTCACATATCAAGTCAAGTCAAGTTGAGCTTTATTGTCATTCCACTACATGTGTGGACATATAGCGGGAGATGTCGTGCCTCACAGACCACAGTGCTACATGCATACAGATATACAACACGAAGTAAAACAATATAAACCTATACACAACTAGCCTACTGTCAGCTTTGACTATACATATGCTATATATATATATGTATATAAAAGTGGTTGCTTATACATAAACTAACAAATAAAAATAAAAATAATAAAATACAAACTGTACATCTGTGCAAATGACTGCAAATACTGTACATGTGCAAAAAGAGAGACATTCAATCAGCTGTCTGGGGAACAGTGTAAGGTGATTTGAGGTGCATGAAGTAAGCATACATACATTACAGTCATATATTACAGTCAGTCTTTTGTGGGATTTTGGAAACACAATGGTGTGTAAAAGTGTCTAGTGCATGCAGAGGAGAGTGTGTTGCTCAGGTGGCTTGTGCAGGCCCGCTCACCTGAATTGCACAGAAATAAAAGTTAACAGTTTTTTTTCCTGAGATGTGGGTAAGGTGATGTGGGGGGGGAGGTTGTTAGGGGTTTCAGAGAGGGGCGGAGTGATGTGAGTTCAGGGCTCTCACAGCCTGGGGGAAAAAGCTGTTGAGCAGTCTGGCGGAGCGGGCTCTGATACTCCGGTACCGTCTACCTGAGGTAGAGCTGGAAGAACTGTGGGAGGGGTGGGTGGGGTCCACTCCACGATACTTTTTGCTTTGCTGGAGCATCGTGTAAGGAAAATATCCAGGATGGAGGGGAGAGGGGCACCAATGATTTTTGCAGCGGTGTTCACTGTCCGCTGGAGGGTCTTGCGTCTGCTGCACAACAGTTTCCGTACCAGACAGTGATGCAGCTGGTCAGCACGCTCTCAATGGTACCCCTGTAGAAGGTGGTGAGGATGGGTGGAGGGAGGCTTGCTTTTTTCAGCCGGCGGAGAAAGTGTAGGCGCTGTTGTGCCTTCTTGGAGACAGACTTGGTGTTGGTAGCCCAGGTGAGGTCCTAAGTGATGTGCACCCCCAGGAATTTAGTGCTGCTGACTCTCTCCACAGTCGAGGTGTCGATGGTCAGTGGGGGTGGTCAACGGGGTTTCTCCTGAAGTCCATCACAACCTCCTTTGTCTTCTCCACATTGAGGGATAGGTTTTTGCGCCACACCATTCAGTCAGCTGTGCACTTCCTCTCTGTAGTGCGTTTCATCGTTGTTGCTGATGAGACCTACCACTGATGTGTCATCGGCAAACTTGATGATGTGGTTGGAGCTGAACTTGGCAGTGCAGTCGTGGGTCAGCAGTGTGAAGAGCAGCGGGCTGAGCACACAGCCCTGTGGGGCACCTGTGCTCAGTGTGGCAGTGCTCGAGGTGTTGTGGCCGACACGGACTGACTGAGGTCTTCCGGTTAAAAAGTCCAGGATCCAATTCCAAAGGGAGTTGTTGAGGCCCAGCAGGCTTAATTTATTGATGAGCTGTTGTGGGATTATTGTGTTGAATGCTGAGCTGAAGTCGATGAACAGCATTCTAACATATGAGTCTTTATTTTCTAGGTGGGTAAGAGCCAGGTGGAGGAAATTGCATCATCCGTAGAGCGGTTTGGGCGGTATCCAAACTGGTGAGGGTCGAGTGTGTTGGGGATGCTGTTTTCGATGTTGTGCATGACTAGACGCCTCTCAAAGCACTTCATTATGATTGGAGTCAGTGCTATGGGACGGTAGTCATTTAGACAGGACACAGGTGATTTTTTGGTACCGGTATGATTGTCGTGGATTTGAGACATGTGGGGATGACTGCTTGGCTCAGCGAGGTGTTGAAGATATCTGTTAGGACATCTGTCAGCTGTTCAGCACAGTCTTTCAGTACGCGGCCAGGTATATTGTCAGGACCCGCAGCCTTGCGTGGGTTAATCCTAGATAGGGTCTTCCTTACGTCGGCTGGAGACAGACAGAGTGCCTGGTCGTTGGGAGGTGTGGGCAGTTTTTGTGCAGATGTGTCATTGCATTTCAAACCGTGAATAAAAGTGGTTGAGTGCATCTGGGAGGGATGAGTCGTCCTCACAGGCTTGTGGCGGGGGCTTGTAGTCAGTGATGGTCTGAATGCCTTGCCACAGGCTCCGTGTATCTCTGCTGTTTGTGAAATGATTGTTGATTTTATTGCCATATGAACGTTTTGCATTTTTGATGCCACGGACAGATTGGCTCTTGCTGTTTTGAGGGCTGCTTTATCTCCTGATCTGAACGCTTCATCTCTGGTATTTAGCAGCCCACGAACCTCTGCTGTCATCCATGGCTTCCGGTTTGCACGTGTGGTGATGGTCTTGGTGACTGTCACATCATCAATGCAGTATTTGATGTAAGCAGTCACAGTTTCCGTGTACTCCTGCAGGTCTGTATGGTTATTATAAGTGGCCGCCTCTTTAAACATGTTCCAGTCTGTGTCCTGGAAGCAGTCCTGTAGTGCTGGGTAGCATTATCTGGCCATACCGTGATCTGCTTTTGAACCGGTTTGGCCAGTTTGAGAAGCGGTCTGTATGCTGGGGTTAGCATAACAGAGATGTGGTCCGAGTATCCGAGTGTGGGGGCGGGTTCGGCTTTGTATGCGTTTTTCACTGTTGTGTAAAACAAAGTCCAGTGTGTTATTTCCCCTTGTTGCAAAGTTCCATGTTGGTAGAACTTTGGTAAAACTGTCTTTAAGTTAGCGTGGTTGAAGTCGCCGGCTATGATGAAAAAGCCGTCGGGGTTATTTGTTTGTTGTTCGCTGATGGCGCTGTACAGTTCACGAAGCGCGTCCTTAGCATTTGCACACGGGGGAATGTACACCGCGACATAACAATGGCCGTGAACTCCCGCGGCAGATAGAACGGTCGACATTTCACAACCATAAACTCCACCAGCGATGAACAGTGTTTTGATAATACCGCTGCATTGTTACACCATTCTTTGTTGATATACACACACAAGCCACCCCCGCGAGTCTTACCAGACAGTGATGAATTTCTGTCCGCTCGGCAGCAGGTTAGTCCGTGCAGCTGAATGGCGGTGTCCGGGATGTTGTCGTTTAGCCATGTTTCAGTGAAAACAACACACAACAATCCTTGTCTCATGCTGTGTAGACCGGCTGAGTTGAATTAAGTCCAGTTTGTTTTCCAGAGAGCGAACGTTTGAGAGCATGAGTGATGGAATTGCTGGACTGGTTGGATTAGCCCTTAGCCTAGCTCGAATACCTCCAATATGAGGTTGTGTGGTCACATGTAACATAAGTAGCCACAGAAACCGAGAGGCACCCTTATTAGGATGTCTTGCTACATGCTCATACACATAAAATGGGGGTGAGTTTCTCTAGGCTTTTGTATGACGCTTCCTGTGGCATCGATGTAAACAACATCTGTTTTACATCGCTGGTAGAACAGTCGGATGGAACTGTGTGACCACAGCATCACTCCTCGGGGATGCAACAGCACCTTCTGGAGAACTCTGTCTAAATCTGTTTTTTTTCCATTCATCTTCTGGAGACTTATTAGTTCATATTCATACTGTCAAGTATTTTTCCTGCTGTTCCATGCTATGTTTTTAAGCACTGCAGGTGTTGGAGCATTTTTCCTACATCTGGACTCAAATATTGTGCTATCCATTTTTCTACATCTGGACTCAAATATTGTGCTATCCATTTTTCCAAGATTTGAAAATGTAGGGCCTTGGTAGAATGGTTTCTAATTGTTTGCATATTGTTCTTTTTCATCACCTCGCACAGGCCGACTTTTTAGGTCATCCAGGCTATGGCACACTTCATCTCATGAAGTATGATTGAGGCTTTTAAGGTACCTTCATCCGCTATTGTGACCTCAACGCTGATAGGACAGTCTTTAAATCTGCAATACCCTAGACAGTGGAAAAGAAGTCCTTTTCGTGTGTACCCCTTGAACTCAACATGGTGTCGTTTAAAGGCAATGCAGCAGTAGGGATGAACTGACTGTATGCCTTTGGCGATCACATTTGTCCATTGCAGATCTTTAAATTGGTACCGAATCTGCCTTTTTCTGAGATCTCTCCATGTTTGACTGTTCAGGAAAAAAAACATGGCTGTCTTGGCAGTTTGTATCCAAAAAAAGGTCAGCTTCAACATTACTGTCTCCTGTTGTGTCACTGTTCGTCCCAGATTCCTATGGAAACAAGTAACAAAAAGGAAAACTTCTTTCTTATATTCACAGTATGAAAGCACAATGCTAAAACATGATGGAGCAAAGCAACCTTATTATAATTTTAATATCTCTTAGCATAGTGATAAATTGGACACATTAAATCAGATATTAAATTCCTTTAAAGGAGAAATGAACAAAATATCGTCATCATTTGGCAAATCATTTGGAAATACCTATGCAGGGCTCTTATGACAGCATAATAGACGAAACAAATAGCAGATGATGGTTAGTTCCAAAAAATTATTTCAAAAATACAAAACACTAAATGCTTTCTAAACAGCATGTAATGCAAAATGCCAAGGCTTACCTTTGGAGCTGGTGAAATTGCCTCAATTATTTCATTAGTACTGTCTTGTTGCTGAGCTGGTGAAGTTGTACAAGTTTCCTAGAATATAAAAAACAAGGGCTAAACAAACTTCAAGGTGGCAATAGAACTTAGACTACTAAAATGATAAAACAATAAAAAATTAACATCACAAAATTTAAATTCAGTGTAGCATTAATAAAACAAACCAAAACATCATCATCGCTTCTTAAATCAATTTCAGATGCTGCAGGGCTGTCCAGCAGGCTTTCCTTTAATTTAAAGGTATTAAAAATGTACACAAAAAACTAAACAAACATTAAAGTGACAAGTTTTTTGCATAAATGACAGCAGAATTGTTTAAACACATACATACATACAACAAACAAACAAACAAACAAACACAAAAATTACCTTTAGAGATGGAAAAACAGCCTGGAGATTATCATCACATGTCTTGTTTGTGAGCAGGTGACTTTGGAAAATGTTCCTAGAATATTACAATAAAAAGGTAAGTTAACTATATGGTTACATAATAAAAAAAGTAATACAAACCGAGACATCACTGTCATTTCGTAAATCATCCTGAAATGTGTCACAGTTGTTTCGTTTATTATAGTTCATTAGTTTTCACTTGTGTTCGTCATTGTTAATTAGCTCACACCT